>NW_028254735.1:0-92676 GCF_964263255.1 Lissotriton vulgaris
GTGTATTACACATAGGATGGCTAATAGCTTCCAGCCCCCAGTGGCAAAGAGTGTCCAGAACCAACTTGTAAACGTCCAGGTGCCCGTCTCTGGATGAATTTCAGCAGTAATCTTATGTAGTTTAGAAATTGCATCAAACACTGAAGGTGAATGGTCAGGAATGTAGACGCAGCAACTACTACCGATGATGCGACATGCACCACCACGATCAGCCAAAATGACATCCAAAACCATACGATTTTGGAGTGCTACAATCCTCGCAACTTACAGCTCTTCAGTAATGTTCCTAAGTGCCATAGCTGTCTGATTTTTAACAGCTTCCACAACACAAGTCAATCGTCTTATCTTTCTACTGTTTAATGCAGCACCCTTAAAGAAAAACAAAGCCCAAATTGAAATCAGCGTATTGTTGCAAGGTGGTGTCAGTCTGGTCCACCTCATCAGTACTTATTGTCCTCTTATAGCTGTTCTTATAGATATCGTTGTACAATTTGAAGCCTCTAGGATACGATGCAGGTGCCAGATTATGTGAAGATATGAAACTACTGTTATCGGCACCTTCAATTGTCAGAACCACAGTACACTCACTTCTCCCCACTGGAATTCTCCCAACACTATTTATACATAAGTTTGCTTTAGCTCTGGTAACAGAAATCACAAATGGTCCATTGTTCTTAATAGTTCTCATATTTGGGAAAACATATGGCTTATAAATATTCTCAGGTCGATACTCTTCCCATTCCCATTTAGTCCCTTCAACTCGCAGATTACCATCTTTATCTGGATAACAAACTTTGAGATGTTAGCCTTTTCAAAGGCAAACAAAAGCGCAAACCATGCTTGGCAAGAACCATTATGCGAGAAAGGAAGAGGAATAAAAGGTTTTCCTCCTTTCTTCTGGTGAGCAGGTATCATCCCACACATCCAACAGTTGGTAGTATTTGTGGCATTGTGAGTGTGATGCAAAATTTGAATAAAAGTATTGTTCAGGTAGGATTGTTGATGCTTTTGCTCATGATATGGAAGCGTAAAATAATGATGCTCAACTGGTACTGGAGTAGTGGCCATCAAAAGCTGTCGAACAGGAGCCACTTTCTCAACAAACCAGGTTCCCGCTGCTACAGCCACCATAGCAACAACAAATCCTACAGCACCAATGGTCTTCTTATTACAGATCTTAGCAACAGTTGAACTACTTGCAGACATGATCACTTCGTCGTTGAGTCAATCGTTGGAGCTCTAATGTCCTGGGCAGCCGTTGGTTTCTTCACCGAGGGTCAAGACGGGTGTCACTATGTAGGACTGAGCCCTCCCTTGCCACATCAGCACTCCGTTTCACCAAACCAGGACGGTTGCTCAACCAGTCTTTTTCAACACTGCAGATTATTTCCACGGTCTTAGCTGGTACCGAGATACTTCAGAGATCGTGTGGTCGGGAAGACTTCCTCAGATACGTCAGGTGAGATAGTGTGGCCCTTCTCTGTTTCCAGAATCTCTCGATGGTCATTCAGCACAGCAGGTTCCACCAAGGTAGGCGACACTCGCTTGCAGTGAGAGCTATGGATCCAGTTCTTCCTGTTCATCACTTGAACCTCTGTCCTCGTTGCCAGTGGCACTTGTTCTGGTCCTCGCCACCTGGGTTGTAAGCTGTTTGACCTCTCAAAGACTTAGATCATCACATGGTCACCAGGTCGGAGTTCATGGGCCTCACCTGTGGATCTGTCAGGAAGAGCTTCTCGAACCTGTTGATCAATAGAAATCAAACTGTCAGTCAACTGCGAAAATTAGTCACTCATAAGAACGCATGGTACTTCATGTATGGGGCATGGCTTAGGAACTCCCCAAATGTTCATTGGTCTCCCAAATACCACTTCATATGGTACAAGCCCAGATCGTGAATGTGGCACCGATCTAATGGACAACAATGCCAAGGGTAACGCATCAGGCCATTTCAAAGACGTGGAAGCTAGTATTTTCGGTAGTTTGAGCTTCAAAGTGGCATTATACCCTTCCACTAGCCCTGCTGATTGTGGGTGGAAGACTGCATGGAACTTCTGTTTGATCCCTAATCCTTTCAGGACATACTCAACAACTTGCCCAATAAAATGAGGTCCGTTGTCACTCCCAAAAAGTTTGCAAACACCAAATCTGGGGAAGAATTCCTTTAAAAGCACCTTTGCTGTGATGAGAGCCGTATTATCCTTACTAGTAGGGTATGCCTCTATCCATTTACTGAAAGCACATACCACCACTAGAACATACTTCAAGTTATTGCAACGTTCAAGTTGGATGTAATCTATTTGCAAAACTTGCAGTTGGTGTAGCAAACCCTCATGTAGGAGTCTGTGTCCCTTTACCTGGATTGTTCTGCCAACAGATCAAACAGGACTGTGCTATCCTTTTAGCTGTGCAAGCAATTTCTGAAAGCTCCCAAACTTGCATAAGCTATTTTGTTATTGGTGAAGCTCCAACATGTGCCGGCCCATGTGCCATCTGAACCATAGGCTGTAAATAGGCTATAGGGAGTTTCCACATATCCATCTCTTTATTTCGCTAACAGCCCTCATCATCCAACATTCCCTCTTTAGACCATTGCTCTAGTTCTTCCACAGAAGCAGATTTCTGTATGTCTAGCACCTCTTGTCTAGCATCATGCCAACGGTCATCTTGTGACTTCACTACATACATAGATGTAGTGTTTCATTGCATCGCAGTTTCACGAGCTACGCAATCTGCAAAGGAATTGCCTTGTCCTGTCTTATCAGTCACTTTCTTGTGTGCACTACACTTAACAATAGCTATTTTCTTCGGATATGTCAGTGCTGTCAGGATATTATGCACTGGTTCTCCATACATTATCTGCATCCCGTGGGAGGTAAGAAAGCCTCTTTCCTTCCAAAGTAGGCCAAAATCATGGGCCACTCCAAAAGCATAGCGGCTATCTGTATAGATGTTCACACACAAGCCAGTGCTAAGGTCACGCGCTCATGTCAGAGCTATTAGCTCAGCTGCTTGAGCTGACTTCTGTGGTATATGAGCTGTCTCCACTACTGTCTGAAATGTCGTAATTGCATATGCAGCTGAGGTCGCGCCATCTGGTAACTTCATACAAGACCCATCAACCCAGAGTTCCCCATTTACATCTGAAAGGGGCTTATCTTGCAAATCAACATGACCCTATGTCTGTTCCTCAGTAAGGAATATACAATCATGAGACTCCTGTAACTGAGGCTGAGTGGCTGGATATGGCAACAAAGTAGCTTGGTTTAAAGTCGCACACCTCTTCAGAGTAATATGAGGGGCCAACAGTGTCAATTCATATCCTGTCAAGTGGGCACTGGTCAAGTGTTGTGTTTTAGTCTGGTTCAAAAGGGCATCTACTGCATGGGGTACTAGCACCAACAATTTATGTGACAAAACTATCCCTTCACTCTGACGTATGGACACAGCTGCTGCTCCAATTGAATGGAAACACCCAGGTAACGCACGAGCACCAGGATCAAGAACAGCTGAAAAATACACACAGGGACGCTGCTTATCACTGTGTGTCTGTACTAAAACTGACAAAGCACACCCATCTTTCTCATGAACATAAAGTGTAAAAGCCTTTGTGTAATCTGGAGTGCCTAACACTGGTGCTGAGCAAAGGGCATGACGTAACTCATGAAAAGCATTCTGACATTCAGTTGTCCATGGAAGTGGCATTGGAGTGTCTTTGGTCAAAAGCGCTAACAAGGGTTTAACAATGTGTGAAAAACCTAATATCCATTGCCTACAAAAAGAAGTAAGACCAATGAATTCACGGACATCTTTCTGAGTAGAAGGCACTGGTGTATCTAAAATTGCTTCAATGCGATCTGATGTAACTGCACGCCCCTCCTTAGACAGAAGGTGACCTAAGTAGGTAACCTTCGGTCTACAATATCGCAATTTCTTCTGTGACACTTTATGGTGGTGTGAAGCAAGAAAAGAAAGTAAAGACAAAGTACATTTTTCACACTGTTCAGGCGTATCGGCTGCTAACAAGATGTCATCGAAATATTGTATGAGAGCCACTCCTTCAGGCAAAGTGAAAGAATCAAGTTGTCTTTTCAATGCTTGGCTGTGAATACTAGGACTCTCAGTGTACCCTTGAGGGATTCTACAAAAACTGTACGATCGATTATTCAAAATGAAGCCGAACAAATATCGGCTATCAGGATGAATGGTAAGGAGTGTTCAAGTCAAGTCAAGTCAAATGATCTTTATTCGGAGTAGATAGTGGTAAGGAGTGTTGTTATATCAGAAACCACTGGGTATTGTGGTACTACAATCTTGTTAACTTCTTGTAGATCAATGATGAATCTATAAATCCTAGTGTCAGTGTCTTTTTTCAAAATGGGAAGAATAGGACTGTTGAAAATGTTATAAGGAACTTCTTCCAAAACCCCCACTTCAATTCAATCATGGACAATGCGTATAAGTGCTTCTTTGCCTTCCTGAGAAATTTTGTATTGAGGCAAGCGTGGCAATGAAGCGCCCTCCTTGACACTAATATGTACTGGTGGAATAACCATTTGCCCTACATCAGTGTCTGACATACCCACAAAGCACTAGGGAGTGAAGCTAATGCAATGCCCTCTTTAACAAGACAAAATCTCTCCATCACGGGGTAGTTGTCATTCAAGATAACACATACACCTTCTGGAGAACATCGTATCGTAGCCCTGAAATACTTGAACATATCAAGACCCACAATATTGTCCGGTGTGTTCGGAGAAAGCAAAAATGGACTTGGAGCAGTAAATTTGTAAACATGAAATACAAGTGGTTGGGACAGTGGGCTAAGGGAAGGTGTTCCATCGAAACCTATTGATGTAGTGGTTAAGCCAGACAGGGGAGCCCTTGGAACCAATTGTTTAGATAAGGCGCTACAAGTAGCTCCTGTATCAACCAGAAACTGATCAGTAGAACCCATAACATGTGCTGTAACATAGGGATCCTTCTGATCTACTGGAACTTCAACTGATTCCTTACCCCATCCTAGGTAGTCCTATGCATAAGCAGAATCTTTCAAATCAGACGGCAAATAATCAGACATTTGATACTGTTTCCATTTATCAAAAGTGTTAAACCCATCCTGTCCACGTTTATTAGCATAAAACATAGCACGATCATCTGTGCTTCCTCTAGGCCCTGAATATCCTGAACGATTTCTCATTTGTCCCCGTCCACGTGGATACTGAGGAGCACACAATGCTGGACAATCAGCAGCCCAATGTCCAAATTTCCTGCAGTACGCACACTGGTCAGCAGACAAAGTCTGACGAGGATAAGGAGGAAAAGACGGACCATAAGACCCAAGTCCACCTCTATCATTAACTCTAGAAGGCGGACCATAAACCTGAGCCAACATAACCTTTGTTTTGAACTCTTTAGTCTACCTATCCTCATTGCCATTCGCTTCTAACTCCTGTCGTTCATAATACTGAGCCATAGTCAAAAGAGAAACCGGGGAAGAGGTAGTCCATGAACTATCACTGGCCTTTAGGTGACTAGCTATTCCTGGCAACAGGTTGGTGACATATTTATCAACAAACAGATGCCTGCCTGTGTCATCTGTCAATGACTGGCCACTAAAATCGTGGAATGCCTCCTAACAGCGTGTAAAGAAGTCAGAAACCGATTCATCTGCTTTTTGCTTGCAAGATTCTAACACAGTCCAGTCTATCTTTTTAGGGGGAATGATCATCTTTAACTTACCTAATATAGCTGTAGTAAGATCTAAAATGAGCTGACATGGCTTCTGTGCAGGTTCCCTTTCTACATCCATTTGTTCCAATTCTTTCCATAATGCCCCAAAAGTCGCATGATCATCACTTTACAAACAGTTCTCCACATATCAGGGGGTAATATCAATCCAAAAAACATGTCAATATCAGGCAGAGTCATAGTACAAGAGCTAACAGCTCCCTCAACTTCCTCATAAAATGCAAGTGGATTTTTCGGCGGATCAGGCAATGCAGTTTTAAGGGCCATAACATCCGCTCTATTCCTAGGAGTATAAACCCAATTATGAATAAAATAACCCTTTGCATCTGCGGAATCCTTATTATCACTTGTTCCCTCACCTCTAGGAGAAACATACAAACGTGCGGCTTCCCACATAAGTTTTGCATGAACTTTCAGAGTCTTATCTGTTCCAAAGATAGAAGCCTGCGCCACGCCGGTCTGAGATGTTTGTGCAGCTGCCTCTGCTGCCTTTTTTCTCGTCTCGCAAATGGACTGCTTAAGCACACAGTTTAACAAACGTCTAATTGAATCAGCCACCTGAGAGAAGAGAAAAAGACCATCACACATTTGCTTACAATCATTTTCTATATCATCAGGCTGTAATTCCTCAGAATATTTCCTAAATGACTTCTGCAGCAAATACCTCAGCAAAATATATTTTCTCCCTTTCCTGCCAACCTTTCATGTTATCTATAAGTTCAGAAGCAGGAGCAGTAATACAAACAGCTGTGCGAGCAGCGGATCTAAGATCAGCCGCACGTTTGGTTGTCAACATAGAACGAGTGTCCTGTGCTTTCTCTTGCTCTGAGCGGAAAAAAAGGGGGTGGTAATGGACGGAGCATCTGAACCAATCAAACACTCACACCCAGTCAAAATATCTGAGTTTAATCCATCACCGTTCTTTAGCCCAATCTGCCACCCCAGTTCAGACATGGCTATATGCAAATCAGTCTGACCCTGTGCCTCATGGGAACAGACCAGCCCGAACTGCCAAGCCATGCCTTCCGTGGACCGGAAACAAGCTTCCGAGGACCGGTTTCTGGCATTCCAGCCGTCTTCAGCCCGGCTTGCTTGAATCCGGTGGCAGAGTGAGCAAGGGACTCACATCTGAGCATACCCTGCCACACTTATGGCGGCCAAAAGCGGTAAAAAGGGGGTGGTAATCGACGGAGCATCTGAACCAATCAAACACTCACACCCAGTCAAAAGATCTGGGTTTAATCCATCACCGTTCTTTAGCCCACTCTGCCACCCCAGTTCAGACATGGCTATATGCAAATCAGTCTGACCCTGTGCCTCATGGGAACAGTCCAGCCTGAACTGCCAAGCCATGCCTTCCCTGGACCGGAAACAAGCTTCCGAGGACCGGTTTCTGGCATTCCAGCCTTCTTCAGCCCGGCTTGCTTGAATCTAGTGGCAGAGTGAGCAAGGGACTCACGTCTGAGCATACCCTGCCACACTTATGGCGGCCAAAAGCGGTAAAAAAGGGGGTGGTAATGGACGGAGCATCTGAACCAATCAAACACTCACACCCAGTAAAAAGATCTGGGTTAAATCCATCACATTTCTTTAGCCCACTCTGCCACTCCAGTTGAGACATGGCTATATGCAAATCAGTCTGACCCTGTGCCTCATGGGAACAGTCCAGCCCGAACTGCCAAGCCATGCCTTCTCTGGACCGGGAAACAAGCTTCCGAGGACCAGTGATGGATTAAACCCAGATCTTTTGACTAGGTGTGAGTGATTGATTGATTCAGATGCTCCGTCCATCACCACCCCCTTTTGTACCGCTTCTCTTGCTCTGAAGCAGAGTCCTCATCTGACTCATTAGGAGCAGAAGGGAGAACATACGGAGGCGTAGAATGATCTAATAACAAGAAATAGTCTTGCGGTTTATTAAGGATAGGATAGTGGGGTCGTCGAACAGCGTATTGGCCAGTTACCTGCAATTGACGCTCCCTATCCTCTCTCTCTTTTAGTTCTTTAATTTCTTTATTTTCCAACTCTAATGCTTTCGCATAAATATTCTTTCGTTGTTCCTTGTCAATTAAGGCTTGCTCATTCTTCATTCTTTCACGCACTTTTTCTCCCATATTCGTACACAGTCAAACATATCTTGCCTAGTCTTTCGCTTAAACATACATTGTTCCACATACTGAATCTTTCGTAAATCAAATGACCCATGCATAGGCCAACGCAACTCAGGATCCTTTCTAGTATATTTATTCCATAACGTGCGGTACATTATAGAAGAAATACCATACTTAATATACATGTCCCTATTAGGCGTCCCCTCCGGGGGGGCCGGTTGTGCTTCATCAAGTCTCAAAATGGTACAACTACAAAAGCAACACATTCTACGAAGTGTGCTAGAAACACGCATGCCAAAAATAGTGCAGTATATGCAGTATTATACACAAAGTAGCGCTTGAAGTACACTTGTACGGTGCGCCGTTCAAATCTTAGTCAAAACAGAGAAAATTCTCCTCATTACCTGCCTATATAAATTGCAATTTATATATTATCAATCACAGATTCCAATATTGGCCAATACAAATTCCAAAACCAACACTGGTATCAAACCAACAGCAAGTGTTGCATCAAAACGACCCTTACCAATCCCTTGGTGTCCTGATTCCAACTGCCAAGTTCTTGAATCGACCAAATAGTCGCTGCACGGCGCATCAACAGAAGAGATCTCAGTCAAGGATCGGCACCACCTGGAGGGTCAGATCAGAAAGAAAGGAACAACGCTGTGGTTGCCAAGACGCGGGTCTCCTCGGGCAGCGATCGTCCGCAGCGAGATTCCAATCCTTCGTTTCAACCACTCCTTCGGGCATCCATAAGGGTTTATGGTGGTGAAGAGAAAGAAGGAAGATGATGAAGGGAGATGGGTGATGGTAGAAGGAGAGACAGCTGGAGGTCGATACACAATTGTTTCTGTATACGGCAAGATGGCCGCTATGCTGCTGTAGAGAGCAGTCACACATACTCCTTCTCCTGACCCATGGAGTATGAGGCTGGAAGTTCGTGTAAGATATGCTGATTTTCCAAAGTGCATTCAGCAGTGAAGGAGGTACTGGGGTGTTAAAGAAGGTGCTGACAGCCCTGCGACTTTACTATGGAGAGCAGTTAAGGAAAGCGCTCATTCAAGGCTTCACTACAATTATGAGGATGTCACAGGGCGCTGGAGCAATCCCGAAAACTACAGCAATGAGCAAACGGACTACTGCAGCGAGTATCACTGCCCAAAAGACTCAGATTAAAAAAGGAGAGAAACCAGACAAAGCCATTAAAGAAAAGGAAAAAGAAAAGGTTGATCCCAAGGCGATGGCGCAAGCGGCAACCCCTGCAACTAAAGAACAGCAGCAACAACAGCGGCGCCTTCAATCAGACAGCGGAGCGCCGAAGCACGCGAACACCATACCTGCCCCAGGTAAAGATCTACGGCAATCGACCGTCACGGAGGCTTTTGCGGGGAGAATCCAGCCGGTGATCTTGGTCTCCGAAAGCACTGCGGTCTCAAACACGGAGGCAAACACGGAAGCTGCTTTCGCCGACCGCGAGGACGCAAGCACGGCGGTTGCTAGGCAACTGGGGTCCCAGGCGTGCACGCCTCACGCGGGAGCCGCACTGAGAGAGAAGATTGCCGAGAAGGCAGGCGAGGATTCAGATGCGGTTGCGGATGCAGACACAACATCGGAGCTGAAGAAGATAGGAGAGGCGGTGAACATTAATAACGCCCAAATGCTTGAAGCTTTGTTGGAGGTAAACCTCGCGCCCGCACCTGGGGACAGTAATATCCTAGCACAATCTAACTGGGGGAGCATGAAAAGTCTAGAAAGTCACACATCAAGGGGGGTTAAAGGAAGGAGAGTATGCTCCCCCGAGGTGGAAAAATTCTATTCTGTGACTGAGGGCTCTGATTCCTCGCTATTGGGTTCAGAGGAGGAGGATATTACCACAGATCTCTCGTTAGGGTCAGAGTCAGAAGGGTCCCACTTTAGTGAGCACAGAAGCAAAGAAACACAGAGGAAAAAAGAACTATGATAAGACGAGACAGAGATATAGACAGAGCAGCATCAAGTACAAATAGGAAATTGCTCTGGGACTATGGCAGTACCTCTAAAATGTACCAGGAACACGATTTAGGCGATTCGCCTGATAACCACCCTACAAATGCCTCTCAAGATACAACCGAAGCGCCACCTCAAGCGACTCTGGATGGAATGTTTGCTATGTTGAAACAAATGCACATAGAGGCTCGCTTAGAGAGCAGGAGAGCTAGACAAGACACTAAAAAAATACAAGCAAGTATTAGGAAAATGAACAAAAAATATGAAGAGGTGGAAGAAAGGGTGGTACAGGTTGAAGAGAGAACTGGTAGATTGGAGGATGAAGTCACAGACTGGCAGACTTCTAGAATGGAGCAAGGAAAGGTGATCGAGGATCTACAGTGGAAGCTGGAGGATTTCGAGAATCGCCAGCGGCGGAACAACCTGAGATTTCTGGGTCTAGAGGAAGGAGTGGAAGGGAAAGACCCAAGGGGCTTTATGATCAAACTATTAAAAGGCGCATATCCAGAGGCACAGTGGCAATGGGAATTAGAAATCCAGAGAGCGCATAGATTCCCACTGACGCAGAAGAAAACAAGAGACACTAGTCAAAATGTCCTACCTAGGGCAATGTTAGTTTTTTTTGGAAACTTTTTGGCCAGACAGGAAGTTATGGAGACTGCCAGACCAGATAAAAAAAAGTCATTTGATGGGGTTACATTCTTTACTAGGCCAGATTTCTGCCACACGACCATAGAAAGGAGATGGAAACTCAGGCAGCTAATTACTCCATTCCAACGCCAGGGTTCCGAAGCATACCTGATGTATCCATCGAAGTTGAAAGTTGTTACAGGGGGTCGCATCAGAATGTTTTTCTCAGAAATAAAGGCAGGCGAGTACCTCACAGAAATCACAGAGAATCAAAAAGGCAAGAAGAGTAGGGATTCTGAACCAGCATAAGTTCCATATTACAATACTAAGGAAGTATTGAATATGGCAATATACGGGTAGGATGGGTAGGAGAAGGAGGCGACACTACAGCAGTGAGTAGCCACACATAGGTCAAGATTGACCTATTTGCCTGTAACAGGGGGGGGGGCAGCAGGGGGAGGGGGGCGATGGGGGGATGGGGGAGGGGGGTGGTGTAGAATTAAGGTTATGTACAGCACAAGCTAAGAAGATGTGTAGGTATAAACAGGTGACAGTAAATATTTTGAGGAGGATGACTGTGGGCTCAACTTTTAAGATCAGATGGCGTTAAGAGTTGCTACCATTAATATTTGCGGTTTGAATGACGGCGGGAAAAGACAGAAAGTTGCGGCTATGTGTAGACTATTAAAATGTTGGATGTTATATGTCTTCAGGAGACACATGTGAGAGGAAAGGATAAATATCTAATGGATCAGCTAGGGTATGAAGTCCTAGCACATACACAGCAAGATTTAAAAACAAAAGGAGTGGCTATTTTGGCAAAAAAATGGTTTATGGTGGTGAAGAGAAAGAAGGAAGATGATGAAGGGAGATGGGTGATGGTAGAAGGGGAGACAGCTGGAGGTCGATACACAATTGTTTCTGTAGACGGCTCTAATGAAGATGAACCTGAACTATTTGACTTATTAGATGTTGAGTTGGCATTATGGTCAGAACCAGTAATCTTTTGCGGGGACTTCAATATTAATGGGTTATCAGGGTTGGGTATGTCGGGAGGTGGGATGAAGGGTGACCGCAAGAAGAAAACACGAAGAGCTATTGCTAATTTAATGGGTAATAATGCACTGGTTGATGTTTGGTCAGCACACAATCCCTCGGGAACAGGCAGCACCTTTTACTCTGCTCCCCACAAAGTTATTGCTAGATTGGATTACTTTTTAGTCTCTAGCCCCTTAGTACCAGACTTAAAAATAGAAAAGTTACCCCGGGTTTTCTCAGACCACAATCCACTGGTATTGACTATCCCTCAGAACTGCAATGCTATCTATAAAGAATATAATTGGACCTTTGAAAGAGGGTTACTTAAAGAAGAAGATTATGTTAATAGAATGAAGGTGTGGATCAGACAATTCTGGGAGGTAAATAGAGGCACAGCATCTACAGGAGTGGTCTGGGATACATACAAAGCAGGGATAAGAGGGGAAACATTGGCTTATACTCTTTATAGGAGCAAAAAAGAAAAACTTGAATTAACTAATAGGCTACAGGATCTAACGGAGCTAGAACAACAGCTTATCCAGGCGGTCATCAACCAAGAACCTCTAGAGGAGATCCTATTAGAGATAGAGCTGAAAAGGGCAGAGACCAGCGAAAAACTGGCAAATAAAGCGGCAAGTAATTACTTAACAAAAAAGGAAAAATGCTACGAATTTAATGAGCGGGTAGGTCATATGTTAGCAGTCCGCATTAGACAAGACTTGGCAGCAGGAGAAATTAAAGAAATTAAGGATAAAGGGGGAAATGTTGTGACTAAGGTAGAAGACGTGAGGGAGGTGTTTAGGGAGTTCTACTCTGAGCTATATGATCAAGATCTGGGAGTTGTGGAAGATGAGATAGAGGATTACTTAACGGGCATTCCTCATAAGGAATTGAGTGAGGAGGAAAAGGAGACATTGGAATTACCGTTAACATTGGGAGAAATCCATAAGGCAGTAACTAAACTCCCCTCAGGGAAGGCTGCGGGGCCCGACCAAATTCCGGCGGAATTTTATGGAACCTTTTGGGACACCCTGGGGATTGATATGCTGGAAATTTTAAGTCACGCACAGAGGGGGGAAAATGTACCACAATCATGGGCCGGAGCAAATATTATTGTTATTTTGAAAAAAAAACAAATCGCACTTGGATCCCGGTTCATATAGGCCGATAACGCTCATGAATGCTGACGCAAAAATGTACTCCAAAGCTCTCTCACAAAGACTAAGTAGGGTAATTGAGGGGTTGGTATACACAACACAGCACGGATTCATACCCGGTAAAGGGACCACTCAGCACACAAGGCAGATGGTCACCATATTGGATGCTGCAGGCGCCAAAGGAGACTCTGCCTCAGTCATCTTCTTGGATACAGAGAAGGCCTTTGACAGGGTCTCCTGGGGGTACTTGTGGAAGGTCTTGCAGTGGTTTGGGATAGGAGCAGGCTATATAAAGGCTATAAAGGCATTATATTTAGAACCCACAGCCAAGGTGAGGATAAACTGAGGGTATACTGAGGGTATGCGTATAAGGCGCGGTACAAGACAGGGCTGCCCGGCTTCACCACTGTTATTTGCCTTATACCTTGACCCCCTTTTGCGAAGATTGGAAGGGAATCCCAACATTCTCCCGATCAAATTGCATTCTCATGAGTACAAAACACTTGCCTACGCGGATGATGTGGCGGTGGTCACCCCAGAACCAGGGTCGGCCATTTTAGAAATCGACCAAGAGGCTGTATTCTTTGGTACTATCGCAGGCTACTCACTGAATAAAGGAAAAACACAAATTATACAAAACAACTGGGTGAACTTTCAGGACATAAGAGTAGTTCCTGAAGTTACGTACCTAGGTGTGAAGATCACAGCTGACTTAGACAGGTTAGTTGAAATCAATATGAGCCCGCTACTGGCAAAAATAAAAACAAATACAGAAAGAATGAATAATTTACATCTGACCTTAATGGGTCGAATTAATGTAATTAAAATGGTAACATTCCCAAAAGTTTTGTATTTGTTTAGATCTATTCCATTATTTTTTGATAACATATGGTTTAACAAGCTGGAAGCGATCTTGAATAAATTCATTTGGGCCAAAGGGAAGACAAGGAGAGCCTATAGACACCTAACAGTAGATAGAGAAAAAAGTGGCTGGGGGGCACCGGATTTCAGGCTCTATTATTGGGCCGCTGTAATGCAGTATTGTCAGGGGTTAATAGGTGGGGGAGGTACAGAACATACAACGGAAACAGAGGCAGGATCAACTAATGTCTATATTACACTACTGGGTGAGGAGGCTGAGAATGGGTTTTTAAACACAACCGACTTCACTTATTTTAAACATACACGGTTTAAGACTCTGAAGGCAGCCTATAGGGTGTGGAAAGGAGTGGAAAAAAAATTTGGTCTGGGCAGATTTAACAACTATACGCGGCTGTACACAAATTGTTCACTACCGAGGGAGATCTTCAGGGATGTCACTATGAGAGACTGGTATAATAAGGGCATAGTGAAAATAGGGAATCTGCTGGATAGCCAGGGGAATCTGCTACAGTTTGGGGTGCTAAAAACGAAATTCAGGTTAGAGCATAATAGTTTTTATAAATATCTCCAAACCAGAAGTTTTTTAATGCAAAAACATGGTGGCCCGACAGGATTGAGACAATGTAAAATTATGGAATATATAGAAATAGCCGATAAGTGCACGATCAGACAACTTTATGCGGAACTGAAAGACAATAAAACAGATGAAAGGGCGAAATACTCACAAAAATGGTCATAAAAATTGGGGTCAGGGTTAGAAACCTTTCAGTTATCTTTGGATTTGGGTAGAACAGTGTTATGCTCTGCAACCCTTCAATCACAGCACTTCAAGACAGTATTCTCACTTTATCACACCCCGGCCAGAATCGCCCAGTGGGGCGGCACGTCGGGAATAACATGCCCTCGGTGCAACTCAAATGAAGCAGATATTGTACATATGTTTTCGCAGTGCCCGCAATTGTTTACCCTGAAAATGGCCATCGAAGAGTTTTTTGATAAATCACTTAGGATTAAGATTAAATTTACTGATGAATTAATTATATTGGGGGCGGTTGATACGGCAGAAGCTATGCCAGTAGAGTTTATTTTTGTTTCACTTGCAGTTTATCGTATATGCATAGCAAGGAATTGGCTGAACAAGGCTCCCCCCAATTCCAAGAATGGATTGCAAGCCTTCTTTCTATATACAATCTAGAAAAAGCAATTTATGAGAGGAAGGGTAGGAGGGCTAAGGAACTAGGTAATAGAATATGGCAACCTATTACGAGGTGGAACAACAGTAGGCTAAACCCAGGTTAGTGAAAGAAAGACCACCATAAATTTTTACAGATGCTTGTCTTTTGCTTTTTTTTCTTGGCTCTTCTTGGTTGATGTATAGGAATGGGTAGTATATATCACACATATGTCTGTTTGGTGAATGTTTTATGTCATAATGTACTGTAATGTATATAACCACCTGTGAAACAGGTATGTGCTGTAAACATACGCAGGAATACGCGGAAAAATTTCTTGGAAATGCTTAATAAAAATATTTTAAAAAAAAAACAGTAGGGAGGAGCTAGCAGCTTGCTGACTCCGGTAAGAATAACCTGACATTTACAGACTAGAACAGGTGTATGGACAGTCACAGTCTCCTCTGCGCATGTGCAGAGTAGCAGAGTCTAAATATAGTCTGTCTCTGAGCAGAGTACAAGAGCAAACAACAGCAAGGAAGGATAGAGCACATGGTGAGCACATGGCAGACAAGATGGCTGCCGAATACAAGATGGCTTCAGCTAAATGCCAACCCTGATCGATGCCAATTTACAACACCTCAATGTCCGTTCTTTGGTTAAACACTACATGGAGATCTATGACCTCATAGAGGATTAATCTCCTGATGTGTTTTTCATAACCGAATCCTGGCTGACTGGTGCTACGGTGGCTGAACCAGGCCTTGCACTTCCCCTGGGGTTCAGTATTTTGACTCTTAACAGGGAGACTAGAGGAGGGGGCATAGCTGTCATCTTTAAACCCTGTTACCGCTGCTCATTCGTCAAGGAGGATGTGGCCGGGTGCGAATGTGCTTGTTTCGTAATTTCCTTTAATGCCCATTCTTCTATTACAGGTTTATTAGTCTACCGCCCCCCAAGACCGATCTCGGAATTCATAACAGCCATTATTGAAGCTGTGAGTTCCATGGCTCCGACAACCACAAATTTTTGTCTTGTTGGTGACTTAACTCTACATTCCGACCGTCCCTCTGACCCGTACATCAGCAGCTTGTGCGCCGACTTTCCTGCCTGTTAATTAAGGCCGCTGGTATTGGGCCCTACCTACACTGCTGGGCATTTTCTTGACCCGATTTTCTCTTACGGTCAAGACACCTAGCCCGGTGTGCTGGTCCGACCACCTCCTAGTGTCCATCTCCCTCTGGTTTCCCGAGCCAGTACCCAGAGCCAACCTCAAGGCCACCTTTAGACGTTGCTGGCACAAACTCGAACTAGAGGACTTGTTTGCCAGTCTGGCATCCTCTCCCCCTATTCTAGACACTGACCCAGAGAGGGCGTATAAATCACTCTACAACTGGATCCTACATGCCTTAGACTCTCTCATCCCTGCTATATGGTCCAAGGGTCGCTGCTCGAGTTCCAGCCCCTGGTACGACGACTCTCTGAGCACCTTGTGCTGCACATGTAAGAAGCTAGAACGGGCCTGGAGAAGGGAATACTACCCTGGGGCCAAAAATTTATACCAGGACGCGATTAAAAAATACCACAAGGCCATACATCTGGCATGAGCGGCCGACCTCACTAATGAGATCAAATCCAGTAAAAAATGTCTAAAAAGCATTTTTAAAATACTTAACGACTTTAAAAACAGGAAAGATCCCTCCACTTCGATGATCACGTCTGGGCAGCAATGTAAGGATTAGGCCACGTTCTTTGTTCAGAAAGTGTCCATCTATAAATCCTTCCCTATTTGCCCTTTGGATCCCGTGGTTCCATCAGATCCTCTTCCCACTCTTATCCTGGCAGTAATTCGCCTACCTCCCAGAACGAGTTTCTTACTCTGAGCAAGAAGGTCAAATCAGGTTCCCCTATAGATCCCATGAGGCCTGGCCAGTTTAGAGACTCCCTACCTGTTCTAATCACGCCCCTGTGTCAGATTGTCAATTCCTCTTTTACTACAGCGTTAGTGCCTTTGTCATGTAAGCAAGCAAGGGTGGTCTCCCTGTTGAAGAAACACTCACATGACTCGACTAAGCCAGAAAAGGTTTTACCCATATCTCTCCTGCCTTGGGACACTAAAATTGCAGAGGCCCACCCTAATAACATCCTTTTGGGCTTTCTGAACAACACCGGCGCTCCCAGAATGGTTTCTGTCCTGGTCATAGCACCGAGAACGCGCTTCTAGCGGTGAGTGAACATTTATGGACCATTTTAGATGAGGGACAAACAGCCGCCCTGATACTGCTTGATCTCAGCGCTGCGTTTGACACTGTCTCCCATCAGATCCTCGTGCGTCGCCTTGAGGAAGCGGGGGTAGTAGGTCTTGCCATGGAGTGGTTTGTATCTTTTCTGTCTGACAGAGCATTCCAGGTCTCTGCCCTCACCTTCCTCTCACACGTCCATTCCATCAAGCAGGGGGTCCCCCAGGGCTTGGCATTAGGCCATGTTTTGTTTAACATTTACGTTCAACCCCTGGCGGTAGTGGCGAGAGACCATTTATTGAGCATGGTATCCTATGGTGATAATAGACAGCTGGTGGTGGCCCTCTCTGATGACCATACTCGGGGCGCCGCACAATTTCCATGTGGCCTAGTGGTGGTCTCACATTGGATGACTACCAACTGTCTTCAACTTAATGCCATCAAGTTTCATCACTTATTCCTCACAGGAACTTCGCTCCTTTCTTCCCTGCGCTCCCCTTGCTCCCCACATAATCGCTATCACTCAGAAATATGGCATTTTTTCCTCCTCCCCTCCTACTATCCCCCAGGCTCCTTCCCCTGCCAGCCCTCCTTTCAACTCTGCTGCCCCTATGTCTATCAAGCCTAGCTCCCCTGGTAGTCATCCTATTTCTCTAGTGTATCTCAATACCCGCTCCCTCCCGAAACATCACCTTGATGTATTCCAACTCTTGGACAGTGGCAATATTGACATCTTGCTCCTTGTTGAAACTTGGCTCCATGCGGGCTCCTACCCTGACATCTTGGCCGCCATACCCTCGGGCTACTATATTCTTCATTCTAATAGGACATCTGGTAGACCTGGTGGTGGAGTTGCTGCCATCATCCACTCTAATCTACAAATCACTTCCTTAACAACTACCCCCATACTAAATTCTGACATTCTTACGTTGAAATTCACCTCTCCCACACACTCTTTCATTTGTGTTTTAGTGTATCATCCCCCTGTCAATATGCCCTCCTTCCCATCCTTGTTCAGCGATTTAATCTCGCAGCTCACCATCAACTCTGCCAGGGTCTTGATCATTGGCGATTTCAACTATTGGCCACTAGACCCCCTTGAATCCTCTCTTTCACTTGAATTCACCGATCTGCTACTTGGCTTACATTTTTTACAACATATCTCTGTTGCTACCCACAACAAGGGCCATACTTTGGACCAGGTATGGACCACCAATCTGGATATTTCCTCTCCTATGGTCTATCCCTGCACCTGGTCTGATCATTTTTTTATTTCTTTCTCCCTAAAACTATTAGTCCCTACCCGCCCCCCACCAGCCTCCAACTTTTCGGCACGTAACTGGAAGCACGCCGATTTTCCATTTTTCATTCGACCCTTACTTCCACACTCCCCCTTGACCTCCCTGACTTGAACTCTCAAGCAGCCACCTTGGACCAATGGCTGTCTCTAGCCAGTGATGTGGTCGCTCCCGTTAAAATCATCAAATCTAAACGTCCTCACGACCCTCAGCGCTGGTTTACCGATCAACTGAAGGCTGATAAACTCCTTCTTAGACAGGCTGAGTGCCGCTGGAGGCGTAACTATGATCCTCTTTTAAAATCTACTTATATTGATTTACTAAAATCCTACAAAAAATCTATTATTTTGGCCAAATCCTCCCACTATTCTCAGAAAGTTATTAATTCTGCATCCAAAGCAAAAGAAATGTTCTCAATTGTAGCTGAACTCTCCCTACCCGACCGTGTTACACCTCAGCCTCAACCCTCGCAAGCTCTGTGTGACTCCCTTAATGCTTTTTTTTCTGATAAAATCTCCACGATTAAAAGCAATATCCCCCCTACTACTATGTCTCAGGCCAGCGCCCTCCCTTCTCCGAATCCTCACTCCCTGCATGAATTCCCCCCTATCTCCCTGGATACTTTTCGTTCATTACTCCAGTTCATTACTCCCCTAAAGACTGTTGCCCTCCTCAAATCCTAAGAGATGCCTTTATGGCCTGTCCCGGCCCTCCCCTTGACCTTCTAAATCGCACGCTCTGCACAGGCTCTGTCCCCACCGCTTTCAAATGCGCTGTGGTGGTACCTATTTTGAAAAAACCCGGTTCTGACCCTGCGGTCCTGGGCAACTACCAACCTATTTCCCTCCTCCCCTATTTGGGGAAGGTCTTGGAAACCTACGTCACCCGCTGCCTGAGTACTTTCATCGAGGAAACTCATTTCCTCGATGATCAACAGGCAGGTTTTAGACCGTTCGATTCTACGGAGGCAGTGGTGGTGGCGGTTATGGACACACTGAGACAGGGGGCTGACAAGAACATGGCCCAGGCCCTAGTGTTACTTGATCTCTCGGCCGATTTTGACATGGTCAACCATGACATCTTGGTCGACCGTGTCAGAAATGCTGGCATCTCTGGCCTGGCCCTGTCTTGGATTGTGTCCTTTCTCCAACTACGTTCCCAATCGGTACATATGTCTTCTTTTTCTGCTCCCCGTATTTCACTTTCCTGTGGTGTTCCCCAGGGCTCTGCCTTGTCCCCTCTCTTGTTTAATCTTTATATGCAGCCCCTCCTTGTCTCTCTTCGTCATTCTTCTGTTACCACTTTTAACTATGCAGATGATCTGCAACTTATCTTTCCCATCGACCCCTCCCCTCTTTCCTGCTCTAATTTCCAAACCACAATGCTTACCATCTATGAGTGGATGAACTTCAGCCAGCTGAAGCTCAATCCGAGCAAGACAGAGCTGGTTCTGATTGGCGGGCACCCACATCCTTGGACTTCCAATTTTTGGCCCCCTGCCCTTGGTCCCCCTCCCTGCCCAGTTAACTCTGTGAAGAGCCTAGGTGTTACCATCTCTAGCGACCTTTCAATGCGGCCGCACATCAACGCTGTTACCTCGGCCTGCTTCTACCATCTCCGCAGAATCGGGAAGATCCGAAGGTTCCTATCACCAGAGGCTCTCACCCTTGTTATCATGGCCCTGGTCACCTCACGTTTAGACTATGCCAACTGTCTATACGTGGGGATTCCGGCATACCATCTCCAACGCCTCCAACTGGTGCAAAACCAGGCAGCCAGATTAATTTTTCAGCAGCTCAAACACCAACATGTCACCCCGTTGCTAAAAACCCTACACTGGCTCCCTGTCGCGCAACGTTGCATCTTCAAACTGGGATGTATTATTTTCAAATCTCTTTTTGCCTCTGCTCCTGTCTTTATCTCCCTCTGTTTGCACTCCTATGTTCCTTCTCGACACCTCAGATCCTCTGCTTACAATCTTCTGATCACTCCTAGGTTCAAACGCAAGAAGCACGGTGGTGCCTGTTTCTCTTTTCTTGCCCCGTCCACTTGGAACTCCCTCCCTCTCTCAATCCGGCTCAGCCCCGATTATTCTACCTTTCGTAAATCCCTAAAAACATATCTGTTCCGCCTTGCCCATGGCTAGCTGCACCCACCCCCTTGTGCCCTAATCCACTGGTCTTTGAGCGCCAAGAAACCAATTGGTGCATGTGCGCGGTACCAAATACCTTTAACATACCATAACATAACATAACATAACATAACATAACATAACATAACATAACATAACATAACATAACATAACATAACAAGTCAGAAGTGCTGTTGGTGTGGAGAGGTAAGGGGCTCTGGAGCACGCAATGGTAGCCAGCGTCCTTGGGCAGCGCCCCAACACCCAAGCCGGCAGTGAAATATCTAGGGATCTGGTTCTACTCCACTCTTGGGTTCCAGGAGCATAGCAAGACGATTGCTGGTTCCTACTTTGTACTTCTCCGGGGTCTGAGGCCCATGCTGGGTTTGTTCGACCCACCCACCCATCAGTTGATAGTCTAGGTAACTATTTTGTCCAGATTAGACTATGCTAACTCACTCATGTTAGGCGCCAATAAGGCCGAAGTGAATCACCTTCAGCGAGTCCAGAACGCAGCCACCCGAGTTGTGCTGAGGCTCCCCAGAACCTGCTCTACGACAGGTGCATTGCGGCGCCTACATTGGCTAGCCATGACTAAATGGATCCAATTCAAAGCACTATGCCTGACCTTCAAAATACTAAAACTTTTCTCCCCTGAGATTCTGTCTGATTTGCTGTTCCCCTATCTACCCACAGGCCAGTTATGCTCTGCGGAGCAGTTTCAGGCAACAGTCCCCCGGGTGAAACGCCTCAGAGCGGGGGGCCGGTCTAATTCGTATCTTGCCGCTAAACTGTGGAACTCTCTCCCTGTCCAGATTCACCAGCTAGATTGCCTGTTTCCCTTCCCTGAGGCCATCAAAACCTACTTATTTCCCACGGTCTAGCCCCTAGCTCTCTACTGACACTGCTGCAAGCGCCGGGACGCCTCTTCTCTGAGGCAGATGCGCGCCATACAAAATTACCTAATAATAATAATAATAATACTAGTGAGAATGTGGCTTAGGTTCTGCCCACATATTGGTTGAATTGAGCGCTGCAGTTGTTTGGGCAGGCGTTGTAGGTTTCCAATGAAAAAGAGTGAAAGAGTGCCTGTATTGCACCTTTTCTCTTGTAGAGAAGCTGATACAGCAGCACTAGAGAAACTAATGATAAGGCTATTGGCCTGATCTGTTTATTATTAAATGTTACAATAAAGGGAGTACTTTCTTGTAAAACCATTTATCACTATGCCATTAAGGGTGGATTGTTCTAACATAGGCAAATGCTTGAATGAGCCAGTGGGAGGATGACTGGATGAATAAGAGCATGTGTGATAACATATTGAGTGCCTGAGCGTTGTTATGATATTTCTCAGTAACTACTGCTTGCTATGTAAATACATGTGTGCGATTTTTACCTGACTATAAACAATTTTGGCCTATATAACTAGTGATTGGTATATTTCCATTTACTGTAACGTCCCCTGACACCCCTTTTATCTGGTTTTTGATTTCTGGTTTTTATTACATAGAATGTTAAAAATAGAAAGACATTAGATTAAGACTGCTGAATTGGCTTATGCAATGCAAATCAGTTAATATTAAATGGTTAGCGCTTTAAAACTGTTATTTTGAAATTGCTTCTAACAAATAGTGAACTGCAGAGCATATTTGTCTTAGGGTATTTAAATCATTATTTGGCATTGTGAGATAGAGAGGATTTACAAGAGATGCCATGCTTGGGAACTTGCTTTCAGGTAATGGAGCAAACATGAATTATTCAGTGGTGTACAAAAGAAGCCAACCAGACACCTTCAAGGTCTGCGACAACATTATAATTTAGTGTGAGGACTTGGGAGCAACTATCTCTGCCACTCAGTCAGCAGAGTGTTATGTGGCATGCATAAAAGTAACATCAAAATTCAACACGATATGCCTTAATCTACACAGTACTCAAAATAAAATGTGGAAATTGAAGCTATGAGACTCAAACAGATCCTACATATTAGCATATACTAGTAAGCTGTCCATAGTTTGAACAGTGGAGTGATGCACTTAAAAGAGAAGGTTTGATTGAACATTTGATTCTCAAATCATCAGACCATTATTCTAAATTACTTTTCTTAGCAGTGCGGTAGTTTCTTACCTTCAGAATCGTGAATTCCTTTATGGTTGGGAAGCAAATCTTTCTAAGAAACTGAAAATTGACTAGGAGGCTTAATGTTGGGGTTGGATAGAAGAGATGGAAAACACAGCTGCATTAGAAACCTAGAGGAAGGGTATGCAGGCACATGCATCAAAGGATTTTGCGATCGCAAACGGTGAGAATCGAAAAAATCGTCTGTTTGCGATCGCAAAATCTGTTTTTGGAATGCATGAAGGGTGAAGGCCCTCGCAATTTGAGAATTCGCAAATATTTGCAAATTCTCAACTTGCGATTGCATTTAAGGAATCGCATTTTGCGATTCCTTAAATGCAATGCATGAAACTTAAAAAAAATGCGAATTCGCAATTATGGGGAGCAAATTACCATGAGGTTGAACCTCATGGTAATTTGCGAAAACTTTAAAAAATGCACTTTTGTGCATTTTTCAAAGTTTCATGTTGTGCACAGATTGATTTCAGGGGTGCAACAGGGTGTCCTTTGGACACCCCTGCACCCTTGAAATCGCATTCTCAATTTGCGATTCGCAATCGCATTCTTAATTTGCGATTCGCTAATTGCGAATCGCAAATTGAGAATGTCTTCCCATTCATTCCGATGGGCCTCTAGGCCCATAGGAATGAATGGGGAGGTATTCCTTAATTGCGATTCGCAATTTGCGAGCCGCAATTAAGGAATTTTAAGAAATCGCAAATTTTTCAGCGATTTCTTCATGCATAGGCTTTTGCGATTTCTTAATTGCGATTCCTTAAAAATCGCAATTAAGAAATCGCAAAAGCCAACAATGATGCATGTGCCTGACGGTACCTTAGTATATGTGAAACAATCAAAAACTCTTACAAACTACTTACACTCACTGGATGATGTCATCAGTGATGTCATTTCATAAGTCATCAGTGATGTCATTTCAGAAGTCATCAGTGATGTCATCAGTGATGTCACTGACCATGTTATCAGTGATGTATTATGTTAGGTCATAAGCAGTGCATTGTGGGGACGTACGTTATATTTAGCTCAGGTAACTATAACTTCTGCATTTCAATGGTTTTGTATGAGTGTAATCTGAGCCTAACTATAAGGTCCCTGTAACTTTTGGCTTATTTCCATTAATTTCTAAGGTTTTTAATGTTAACTCCTAACTATATCATACCTGTAACCTTTGTCTTTTTAGTGAATTTCAAAGGTTTTTTTTTGTTTTATTTCCTAACGGTAACTCATAACATTTGAGATTGTGTGCGTGTGAGTGGCTCTATAGGTTGATAAGTTGGCGTGGGAGTGGCTCTATGGGTCTATGAGTGGAGGTGCAAGTTTCTGTATGGGTCTGTGAGTGGCTGTGTGACTCTCTGAGTGGGTCTGTGAGAGGGGTCTGCAAGTGTCTGAGTGAGTTTATGAGGGGCTTCATGAGCCTCTCAGTGGGTGAGTGAATGGGTGCATGAATGTCTGTGTGTATGAGTGAATGGGGGCATGAGCTTTTGAGTGAATCTCTGAGTAGCTGCCTGAGTCTAAGTGGGTCTGTAAGTGGGTGCATAACTGTTAGAGTGCTCCTGTGAGTAGGTGAATGAGTCTCTAAGTGGGTATATGAATGGGTGCATGAGTTTCTGAGTGGGTGCATGAGTATCTCAGTTGGACTGGGAGTGGCTATGTGAATGACTGATTGGGTCTGTGACTGGATCCCTGAGTCTCTGAGTGGGTCTGTGATTTGGTACAAGACTGCCTTAGTCAGTCTGTGAGAGGGTGCATTAGCTTCTGAGTGGGCCCAAGTACTAGGAGCATGAGTCTGTGAGTGGGTGCATGAATCTGTGAGTGAGTGAGTGAGTGGGTACATGAGTGTCTGCATGGGTGTGTGAGTGGAAGCACAAGTCTCTGATTGGGTCTGTGAGTGAGTGCATGAGCCTCTGAGTATGTGAGTGAGTGGGTGAATGACTGAATATGTGAGTTTGTGTATGAGTCTTTGTGTGGGTCTGTGAGTGTGTGCATGGGAATATGACTTGGTCTGTGAGTGGTGCTTGAGTGCCTGAGCGTGTCTGTGTTTGGGTGTGTGAAAATAAAAGTGGGTCCATGAGTAGGTACATAAGTGTCTGCATGGTATATGAGTGGATGCATGAGTCTCTGATTGGGACGATGAGTGGGTCTGTAACTAGTTGAATGAGTATCTGAGTGGTTCCGTGATTGAGTACTTGAGTCTCTGAGTGGGTCTATGAGTCGATGCAGGAGTTTCTGACTTGGTCTGTGAATGGGTGCATAAGTCTCTCAGCGGGTCTGTGATGGGGTGAGTGAGTCTCTCAGTGGGTTTTTGAGTAGGTGCAAGAATGTCTGAGTGGCTCAGTGAGTGGGTGCATTAATCTCTGAGTGGGTGAGTGAATGGGTGCATGAGTGTCTGAGTGGGTGTGTGACTAGGTGCATGAGTGTCTGAGTTAGTCTGTGTGGAGAACCGGGCCTTATGGGCCTGGCGGCGCATGGCATGCCTTAAATCCCAGAGTTCACCTGCCTTGTCGAACAGAGACACGAGACACTCTGTTGAGCGTGGAAACCAGGTTTATTAGCTGCAGCCAAGCACATTTATCCCAGAAGTTACACACAAGGTGGGTTCTGAGGAGACTGCCACTTCAATCCGTGGCGCACAATCTTTTATAGGAAACCCATTTACGAAGTTTACTCCTTACACATACAAAACGGACCAATGAGAAAAGTTGGAAAACAAGCTATCAGGTATCTAAAATACGCCCCTTTCTCAGACCCCGTGTGTTACCCCTCCCAACAAATTAATCAGTGATGGTACCAACAATCCAATTTGCAGGTGGCAGGACGTATTTGTGTGCCTCAAAGGATAGCTGTGTAACAAGAGAATACAAGGAGAGAATAGTGAAGGCCAGTCGGATAAGATAATATAAGGAAAGAATAGGAGAAAGCAAATAGTCAGTCGAGACGGGGATCATTCAACCCAGACATGGATTAACGAACTCGGCCAGACCCTGACATCGGTTTTCTTAAACAAGGGCAATTGAGTTACTCTTTAACTGAAAGGACACACAGCAGCTGAGAAAAGCAAAAACACTCAGTTCGCCGTGCGGCTTGAGTGAGGGCAACTCAAAATGGCGGCGAGACACAAAATGGCGGATAGATACGGGATGAAGTCAGAAATCAAAGAACCTCAGACCCTCCTTTTGCCATTACTCAGGCAAAACACCAAGGACTCAAGTTAGTCTGAGTCGATGTCAATGGCCATGAGGTCATTGAGCTGTTGCTGTAACATCATTCTAATATTCTCTGTTTTCTGTGACACAGGCTTTGGGACACACATGGTGGCACAAAGACCACAGATGGCAGGTCCACAGAGACAACAAGAGAAAATGATGGCCAAAACCATTCCAAGTAAAATTAATATCTTCCATCCCCATGTGGACAGTAGTCCCCAAAACCATCCCATCACAGACCAATCTCCCGTGTCCTGATGTATAGACTCGGAGATGATATGTAACTTGGAGATAGCTTGGAATACCGTAGGGGCATTATCAGGAATGTAAACACAGCAACTAGACCCGATCAATTTACAGACTCCTCCACGGTCTGCAAGGACAATGTCTAGAACCATTCGGTTCTGCAAGGTAATAAGGCGATCCGCCTGAAGTTCGGCTGTCAGATTACTCAAGGCTCCAGAAGTTACTTTTATAGTAGCTTCAAAAACACGAACTAGTTGTCTAATGTCTCTACTATTGGCCATTGGGCCCCAGAAAGGAAGCAACCCTTTAATAAAGTCACCTCATTCTTGTACTGCTGTGTCTTTCGAATCAATAACTCCTCTGCCATATCTCTTCCTATGATGACCTGAAGGAGCAGTATATGTTGGAGGAAGAAGAAAAGACACAGAACAAGTTCCTGAAAAGTAAGTAGGAAGCCATGTATAAGGTCTGTCATGGCAAATAAAATATGTGCCTTGCGATGGCCTAATGGTGAGGGAATCTGAGGTGTATAGACATAAGTATTAGAACAAACACTCCTTTCCTGTTGATTCTTAACATTCTGACCATTAATTTGTAGACAGAAGTTACCTTGATGAGGCACAGTCCAAATTGGTGGGGATCTCCTTCGCCTAGCCTTATCTGTGAGGCTAGTAACATAACAAGTTATATTCCAGCCATCATATGCTCTTTTCTCATCCATGGGAATCATACTAATCTCAGCAATTCTAGCCATAGTTACTATTCCCTTTATCAAAGAACTATGATTGAAATCTGCTCCACCACCATATGGACTACCAGGAGGATACCGTAGTTGATTATGATAGACATTACAGAACATAGCCAAATAGGCCCAAGCGGAGCCTTCATAGGAAAACGGAAGGACTAAATATGGTATCCCTCTCTCTGCATTATGAGGCATGAGCCCACAGACCCAACAATCAGTGGTATTCATTACCAGTTGATGCTGATGCAATAACTGAATAAATGAATTATTAAAATATTCTGTTCTCCTAATTTGTTCGTGTTCTGGGAGTGTATGAAACCGATGTGGGGAGACAGAAGTAAAGAGAGATAAAGAGACAGAAGTTGGAACAGGTGATGGCTGCATAGTATAAACAACCCAAGAGTGGGGGGATGTCATGTGGCGGGGGGTTTGCTGGGGAGTAGGTGCTTTATTGCCTGTGGGTTTGGGGATGGTGGTGTTCAGGTTGTTCGTAGTGGGTTTGGGTGGTTGGGTCTTGTTCTCTATGGGGGTGGGGGGGCTGTCATATGGTGAGGGTACTTGCTGGGGTGTAGGTGCTATATTACCCGTGTGTTTAGGAGAGGTTGGTGTTCATGTTGCTCATAGTGGTTTGGTGTGGGTGGGAGGCTGGTAAGGGTGCGTGCCTGTATGTGGTGGATGAGAGAGGGGGTCTAAAGCGGGAAGAAGAGGGGTCCTACTTCCTCTCTGGGTGGTGAGGGGGATGTCATGTGGTGGGGGAGTGAGGTTGATGGGGATTGTTTGGGCGGTAGGTGGGAAGTGGCAGTGGGAACCATCAGGGGGGCCCTATTCTCCCAGGGGGTGGTAGGGTGGATACTGCATAGAGAAGGGTGTGTGTGATTGCTAGGGATTACCAGAGCGGATAGTGGGTTCAGTTTGCACGTTCAGTTCTTCTGAAGGGGGAGTTGAGGAGGGTGGGGGTAGGGTTTGTGGGAGGGTGTATTCCGGAGAAAGGGGAAAAGGGCATCGAAGGACTCTAGATTTTCATTGCTGGCTTGTATCAGGACTGAGCCATTGGTGTAGATGGTCACCGTGGTGTTACCAGTGCACCTTGAGCGGTACAGGAGTGAGATTGACATTTTGCAGCTATGTGAAGTGATTGTGGTTTTTGAAATGTTGAGCTGCGCTCTGAGGATGATTTTTCATACTTCTTGTCTCTCAGTCTGACAGATAAGGTTCATTTTTACCTTTCCTTTGGAGGAGCAGGGGGAGATGTCAGCGAGTTCTTCTTCACTTTAGGTGAGAGGTCAGGTGGGAAACTGATTGTGAGGGAGTTCAGGCCGTGCAGAGTTGTACGGTTCGAAGTGGGTCCTTGCTCTGGCAAGCCCCTCACCGCACCTAGGGATGGAAAAATAGAATTATAATAACATTCAGTTATTATCATTTTATCTTTCCTCTGCACTGCTCTCAAAGCAGTAGGAAGATGCTCCTCGCCTTAGCAGAGGAGCCACCACTGGTAGGTACATCATAAATTCCAGCAACATTACCATGTGTGGTATAGCTTAACCCATAGCCCTTAAATACAGCCAGCCATGTCAGTCCATTGGATATGGCAATGCATAGTGTTGGTGTTGTAGGCACACAAGATGTATGAACTGGGTTCCATCAGTGTGTGGCAGAAGGTTGAGTCCGTGGCCCAAAATGAAGATTGCTAGAAGAGGCATGTACACGTACAAGTGAGGAGACCTAAGTCAAATGATGTGTAATACTCTACAGATGACCAACACTGGCAATGATCAAATGGGATGAGGGTCAGTGCTAGTAATTACCTAGTTTGGCTGGGCCCATTCCCTCTGAGTTGGTACAAAGTGCCAACATATATAGAGCAAACTGTGTGTGCAAAGAAATCACAAGTATAAACAAATAGAAAACCCTTCATAATACATGCCCTCACACATTCCTGTAGTGTAGCAAGGTTGGAAGCTGTGTAGAAGTGTGCATTATATGCCTGAAAAGATATACCCTTGCCTACATGAATGCACAATGTGCATGTAAAACAGCAAACAAGGTAGAGTGCTGTGGTGTATTGTGTGAAAGACAGACTTCAGGATCATAACTAATTCAACCAAACCCACATCCTCTTCACAGGAGCTGTGGGCTGCATACTGGTTACAGGTAATCCAGACACATTGGGGACTAGGTACAATGTGCACAGTAGTGGTGTCAATACTTCAAAACACAATCAGTATAGGCATCATGAAAAAGAAAGCAAAACACCAAAGCAGATGTGGACCGTACCTCATATCACACATGCAGGAATGGCAGGCTCAGTGAGATGTGTCATGACATGACAAGTCAGCCTTATCACACAGTGATTGTGTGAACAATGCAGAGATACTGCCATCTGAAAGGCAACTACAGTGCAACTTGGACTCAACACCTATGAGTCTTGATGTCCTATGCATCAATGTTGGCCTGAAAGTGAATTAGTAGAAAGTCTGAATGTCAACCAGATTACTTACGTCACCATCTATCATAGGTCACCATTAACATATATCTATTTCATTGCAGAGGATCTACTACCAGTTCCTTACAGCTATCTGTCCTGGATGAGGATCCTGAGAGGATGACAGCATGCCAGCCATCAACCAAGACACCCTTCTGCAAATCCAGCATCTCTGTTCCTGGGAAGGGCCGACAGCAATGCAGGGTCTCCAGATGATCCACCTATCATCTAATAAACAACACCTTCCAGCCCACCCCCAGCCCTGGACTTCGAGAACCCCCAGGTTGAGTTCCAACATTGTGCAGTAGGAGTCCTGCGGAAGACGGTAGATGAGGTCTAGGTGTGGATGGAGACTATGGTGGGTACCCTAGAGGGAGTCCGTAGGTGCCTCAGCTCCAATAAGGACAACTCTGAGGCTATGAGGCACCTACCCTCTGCTGCATGGCTTGGATCCATCCCTGGCTGACATTGCTCGTGTCATGAGGCCGAGGCATGTACAACTGCCCTGTTGTAGTGGCACCAGCGATGTTGCCAACCAGCTGGGACGATCCACAACATCCTTGAGTCCATGGAGTGGAAGGAGGACTCCTGCATAGCAACAATCGGTACCTTACATAGAGGCTTTGTTGTACTAGCAAACTAGCAGGCTGTGCTGCCTTACTTGTTTGTACAGAGAAATTCTGCTGTGGACTGGTGATCCACATCTTCAGCCCCTGATGTGTGTGTTCCTCTGTTGCTTCCGGCACCAACAACACCCCCTTACAGGAGTCACCACATATATCAGAGGAAGATGATGTGGACCGCATCTCTTTCCACTGAAAAACTGGCTGGTAGCACTTCTCTGTGTCACATGGCCAGTTCCTCTTTTGACCTGTGCTTATGACTATGCCAGTGTACTTCTTAACTGGTACTGTTCTCTATTTGCTTTCCCACCTGTTTATCTCACCCATTTGTTGCATTCCTTAATGTCAATTTGGTCCTGCTCCTCACTGGAACACTCCTCTGCTCCACATTTCCCATGACATATATCGCCCTTGGACCCTATCTGGACATCCAATGGCTCACAAACTAAGTTGGGGTTGTTGCTGAAAGGACTGCCACTTGCTCCTTGTTCCTTGGTTCACATGTCAATAAAATCACTTACCGTAAGTAGACCATGGTGTATGTGCTGACCCTATAGATACTACCTACTATATAAAGAAAATTGTGTTTCATAGACCATGGGAAAATCTGCACAAGCCAAGGGAAATAGTTTATTTGATGTTTATCTTAATTAGTAAGTAGTTACCCAAGGTCACATGCATGAAGTGCTACAACTAGCAATAAGTCAATGGTAAGACTGAATGAAGTTTCTTCCCAGGTGGTAGATACGTCCATGCATACTAGCCAACAGTGATGTGACAACAAAATGGTGCATTTGAGAGTGTGTAAATGGCTGGCGTCATTGCATGACCAAATACATCTTTGATTAGTCACAATGGTTTGACTTAATCATCCACACAATACATGTAGTATCACTTACACATACAGTGCAACAGAAGATGTATACTTCTTTTGAGTTGTGTGCCACTTGCAATGCACAATCTCCTTTTAAGATCCCTTAAGTGACTCCATTGCAAACTTGATATGATCTACTCCTTAGGTTCTCCACCTAGTTACACATGTATACAAACAATGCAAGGAAATCCTACAGCATGTGCTTTACCCAACCTAAGCAGATATGACAGCTGTCACGTATTTAATAAGTAAGCAGTTGTGAAAGTGCTAAAGAAAATGTATTTAAGACACCACAAAATTCTTAAAATCCAAAAGTAACTAAACCAAACTAACTAATCCTATCTAAACAATGCCTAAAATAACCTATGCTACTTTACCTAAGCAACCCTAACTTAAAACTATCCTAATCTACCTAACCTTAACTTATCCTACTCAAAACATATACTACAACAGACATGTTAATCATCAATGCCACTCCCCTCATACACATTTACACATGAGACAAACATAAGCTAGACCTATACATAAACTACCTGAAGATTAAAACCTAAACAAACATGTTTTTTCACATTTTTTGTAAATCCTTTTTCAAAATAAAATGTTGTATACATATCCTAAATATTAACCCCCACCCACTAAATAACCTACCCATCCATAACTTAACCTATATGTTGTACCCTTACACAAGTTGACACAGGTGGCCATGTAGAGTTTTGTAGACTTCTTTATTGGTTCCAAGTAAATATGTACAGCAGTCCATATTCTAGTTACCAGCCTTCACTCCAGCTGCCAACCTTCTCTGCAGCCCCACCAGGAGCAGCCTCCCAGCTGCTCAGCCCATCTCCAACTATCACCACTCATCCACACAGGCAACCAGGCATTCCATTCATCACAGTCACACCAACATTCTGATACCATCTCTCACTCTGGCTGAGCAGCTAGGAGACAGCTAAGCTGGGTAGCATTAAATATCACAGGAGGATATAACACTAGCCCTATGCAAAAAAACACCCTAACCTAAGATAAAATGGCAATCACTAAAAACAACAAATAGAAAACTGCTTTTCATAGTCTGATTGTTGCACTGGGATAGTGGGGACAGTAGTAGTAGTAGTAGTAGAAAAGCTTTATTCGATTTTATCAAAATTTTAAATCATAAAAGCAGCAACACCAAGAAATCAATACATATTGTGCATAGAAAAACAGAACTTTTCACATATATATCATTACATTTAAGAATTAACTATAAGTACAGCAATTTAAAAACTCATTAAACTTTTCCTTTTTCTGAAAACACTCTTTAGAAAACCGACCATAGTGGCCACACCAAATCACTTGAAGGGTTGATTGTTCGGCCACCCCATCACAAGGGCACTTACAGAGCAATTTGGTCCAATCATTAGTTTTGGGAAATGAAACAAGGCAAAAAAAGATATCGAATCTAAACCTTGTGAGTAAAATCCCTTGGTACACCACTTCAGGTAGGGTTGCATGTTAACAGATACTAGTGACATTTGGTGCAGCACGACCGAGCCCTTATTGAGCTCAACCCCAAGTCACAGGTATTCCAGATGGAAGCAGCAATTGTTCTTTAGGTCTTTCCTAGTGATTTTACATAACCCCTCTGGTGCAGTAAAGAGCTCAGGTTTCCTCATATCTTGGCAAAACTTTGGAATCTAGGTTAGCCATGCTATTTTGTTTGATTTATCCAGTGCCATAACATCGCGGATAATCTCTCTGTTCAGCTCCAGGTCAACAGCAGTCCAAACCCTGTGCCAAAGTAACAGTGGTTGCATCGCTATCAAATCACTGATCACTGATATGACGAACACCCAACTCAGCGTGACAGTTATACACAGAAAGACTAAAAGGTACAGCTAAAATAAACCTTAAAAAAGCATTTTCTACAGTTTGTATTTCCCTGGTGTCTTGGATGCCCCAAACACCAGCACTGTATATGGCCATACTAACGCATTTGGCCGTATATATTTAAAGTAAAATTTCGGGGGGTCTTTTACCCATCTTACGTGAAAAAGTCATAAGTGCTGCAGTCGTGTATAGATTAAAAAGGAGAGGCGCGAGAAAGCACAATTGCCTCACTCCACGCTTCACGTGGAAGGGCTTGGTGCACTCTCCCCCGGTTCCAAATCTCACCCTGGCCCTTTCCCCAGCGTAAAGTTGCCTTAAAAAATAAATAATGGCCTCCTCCACTTTAAGTTCTTCCAACACCTTCCACAGATGATCATGCTTAACACAATCGAAAGCAGCACTGAGGTCAACGAATGCTGCGTAAAGTTTGCCCGCCTTAGCCTGAACATATTTCCCTTGAAGAAGTGTAAAGTTCAGGACCTGTTCGACGGTGCCCATCCCCTCACGAAAGCCGTACTGAACCGGGGACAACACTCCTGCTTCTTCCACCCAAGATAGTAGCCGGTTCAGGACAACCCTCCCTGTAATCTTCATAAAAGAATCAAGAAGGGAGATAGGGTGATAACAAGAGGGACTCTCCCTATCTCCCTTCTTGAAAATGGGAATAATAATGGAATCAGACCAGGTCTTGGGAAACCCCCGCTCACAACTTGCGTCCAGGACTCTCTTCAAAATGGGAGACCATAATTCAACCGAAGTTTTAAAAATATCAATAGGAACCCCATCTAAACCTGGAGCTTTGCCTCCCCTACTCTGCTCAATAGCAGCGGACAGTCTTTGGTGGCACTGCCAGCTGTGATGAGGAAGGTGCCGGGACTGCGCCTAATTCACCACCATAGAACTCTCCCACTTCCTGTGTGGTGCTTTTCCTGTCCCGTGCTTTATGTCTCTGAGTTGGCTACTTCTAGATTCCCTTTGTCTTCTATTCCTCATACTTTTCCTACGATGCACCTGTAGACTGAGGCAACGTGCCTGAGTTGAAGGTACCTCTCCAAGCGAGTTCGGTAGGCCTTCTCCTGTTCAGGGGTCATGTTGTCTGTTGGAAAGGAAGGACATGTGTCAGACCAAGCTGAAGTTGTCCAAGTTGTTATCAATTACACCCTTGAATTACTATTAGCAGCACAACTGGCATGTCCAGCCAAAAAAAAGACATCTTAGGAACAAATCATGACCATCCGTCATAAGAGGCAAACAGACTTTACTCCAACGTTTTTATTTTCGATTACATTTTCCATGCATTTTTTTTACTTCAAATAGACAGTTACGATGCAAGACTTAACAATGCAAGACTTTACCACTCAATTGATCAGTAGATGGCAGCGTTTCACCTTGTGAGGTAAATATCTAAGGGTGAGAGATGTCATGGGCTAAGGTTCCTGTGTTTTAGCACTCAGGGCATCTGTTTGTTTTGTCAATATAGGACCGACTTGGCTATGTTTGGGTGTATTCTGTGAATCTTAGGTGAATTTGGCGTGTAATATCCTACAATATCCTATTATTTTATTATCCTGTTTTGTTTTGCCCCTCTAAAAAGTCTGTGAAATACGGTCTAATTTGACGGTCTCGGGTTCCCCAGTGCACACCATATTTAGTAATAGGGATTTTGTTATAGGGATTTTTATAGCGCACAGCTGCCCCAGCAAAGGGGCGTCCCAGCGATGTAATATACAGCAATATAAATTTCTCCTTGTAGTTAAAAAAACTTTACATGCAGATATTTATTGACTCTTTTTTGTGTCACTTCAATAGTCTTTTTTTACTTTTAATAAAAATTCGAGTATGTAGGGGCTTGAATGTCTCTTTTTGCAGAGACTAGAGTCCTTTGAAGCAGGACGGACAATCAGAACAGATAATGCTGCATACAGGTAAGTTTATTTTACATTCTATAACACATTCAATACTTTTCCAACACAGAAAGAGAAATGATGTGTGTGGTGGTGTGGTGAAAGTGTACATGCTTGTTGTTTGTGTGATAAGTGTACTTTGAGTGTTAATGGATGTACGAGTGTGGTAATGGTATGCGTGGGTAAATATATGTTATAAAGACGTGCATGGTAAAACCAAGCGTTGTAATGTCATACAACTGTAATGAGAAGCAGTACTTCTCCTAAAGTTACAATGCAAAAGTACTCAGGCCTTGGCCTTGTAGGGACATTAAATGGCAGTGTACCCATGTGAATTGTAAGACTGATTTGGAACAATGATGTTGTGTACACATGGAATGGGGCACATAATCCATCTAGGTATTCCCTAGGGATTGCCATGCAGCATGCAAGAGGGTAGCATCTATGGCCCATCATATATGTAAAATGAGTAATGTGTATCAAGTACAGGTATTTGTGCCTCAGCAGTGCTTAACTGTTGTGGCAAATACAAAAGGCCACACACATTTCAGCATAGAATTACTCTGTATCAGGTAGTTAAAACGTAGATCGAGTGAGGCCAACTACTTCCAAATCAACAGACCTGTTTGACACTTCTCCATTATTGGGTCATGGACATACCTGGAAACCTTTTACATCGATCGCTTCAATAAATTGAAGCAATAGCAAAATTAAAGCAATAGCATGTGGTCCATTACATATCCACATGTATTTTCATACATTTCAGTACAGATTGTTACCTAGATGCACATCAACTCCTACATTATCCATGTGATAAGTATATGCATTCATGCTCTACATCTCATATGTATGTGTGTATTGTGCTGTATCTTGCAGGTAATAGCCTAAAACGGTTCAATGGTGATAATTCCTGGGGGGAGACAGTATGGGCAACAACAGCAGTAGGTGGACTGTGAAATGGCACGTATGCTGGCAAAAATACATGACTGTGGTACTTAACATTTTGTACAAAATACTGCAAAGGTATGAACATGTGTCGATTATAGGGTATTGAGCATAGGAGGGCATGAGTTAAGCATGTAACTGCATCCGCATGTTTGGACTGGTGACATGTGCCACATCGACTCAAACCTATTCTGTCTGCACTGAGGTAGGAATCATCACAGCCTGTGTGGATCTGCAAGTCAAAATTGACCATATGTTGCCATATGGGTGTCTACAGAAGCAATATGATTACGACAGACATTTTGAAGTATAGCCCTTCAACTCTATGTTTGCATAGAATTTCTAGACAATATTCTTTATACCACAATGGCATTTTGCTAATTGCTCCTCTGTCACCCCATCTCACATGCCACCGAAATATAGTACTCTGAGGTATCCACGCGTACCCATAATGTGGGATGACAGTTGCCACATGTCATGATAAATGTGGGTTAAGTGGTAAGCCCAAGTTTGTCACTGGTATATGCAATGAAATTATACATTCACAGGAACAGATGGGGATGTGTAACTTGCCCACTTGTTTTACTATCCTGAATGATACATTTTAACAAGGCCACCTCACAAATTGCAGCATCTATACTAGGATGGATTCATGTTTCGGTATGCCGAGCTTTCTCACATGGTTGCTAAAGTCCAATGGAGCCCAACCTTTGGCTAGACGCTGAACTGCAGGTACATGGACAGACCCCAAAACAGTTTGCTGTTTGAGTGGCATGAATGCCTAACAGGCCTTCAACCATTTAGACTGTACTAATTTTGGTCGGGTGGATGAACATATTCTGCAGGCATGGGCATGGTATGATGTGAACATGCAATACATTTAAATTGGAAAATATGTTCACTGTGCACATGTCAACTAACCCTGGGCGTAGTTCGCCTAGTAGCACTACGCAAAGTTCACTTCGTTCTACGCAAGGTACGCGTAGCTACACAAACTACGTAGTGAACTGTGCAAAATGCTGTTCCCACTGATTGCACAGTGCCGGATGCTTGTCCACACTGTGCAATCATTGCAAACCACATCTTGCACAGTGCAAGCGGTCACTATCTGCCGCTCGCGTAGATATGTACTCGAGCGACAGCTTTCTCAACGTGGACTGGTAGTTTCTCATTGTGAGCGGTCGCGAGCATACGCGACCACTCGCAATTAGAAACCTGACCTCCCTGCATTGAGAATCTCTCTGGGAGGTTTATTTTCCACACTTGCGATCAGCAACTTGATGTTGCTGATCGCGAATGAGGAAAAAGTCTCACAGGGATGTTATTTTGCTCGCTCTCAATGCAGAATGTATTGTTTTTGGCACTTTGGTGTTGATGAGTGGCTTCTGACTGACACTCCATATGCAATCCGTCATGAAATCGGCCAATCTGTGTTTTTTCCTCTTTCTACTAAAGCGTCACATTTTCTACTAAAACTTCAAATTTTCTACTAAAGCGTTTTTTTTGTCAGACACCTCACTAGAGAAATGGGCAATGAGTTACAGACAACACATGACAATGCACAACGCATTGCTTTTGACGCTTTGGCTTTGATGCATGTCTTCTGACCGACGGTCCAGTTCCAATCGGTCATGCATTGGGCCAAAAGGTGTTTTTACTTGACGCAACTATTCCTTTGTGTGTGGTACAGTGTATTGATTGGTACAGTGCAGGGAAACACTCCCTGGGATCACTTTTATTGTTCAAATTATCTTTGCTGACATGCTTGTAGACTTACCATGTGTCACATGTGTATGTCAACAGTGTGCGTATGATGTGGGCACTAGGTCAGGCAATATAGTGCTTTGAAATACACAGACATATTGTCAAATGTGCATATCTTGAAATATCCATATGTATTACAGTTTGTATTATGCTTGCCATCCTGGTGGTATCTGTGTAGTAGGCATCTTTGGTTCCTTGATATTACACTCTTATGCAAATGATATCCACATTGTCATACAAGATTATTGCCCTACTTGAAGATCATACTATCTGAATGCATTACTGACAAATGTCTGTTTTACGAACACAAGACACACTCAGGAAATTACATAAACTGACTACTTTAGGTTGTCTTCAGTGTATGTGGCATCCAGCTGACAGACTGACTATATAGGACCCAATTCCGATGGGGTAAGGAAAGCATTCCCACCTAGGGCCTGATTACGATACTAACCTCATTTGCTCCTTCCAAATCAGATCAGGAACGTGTCTTCCTGACCGAGGGCCAGATTCAATGCGGTTAGGAACATAGGCTCCCATAGAAGTCAATGGGAGTCCAACCAAATTATATCTGGAAGCATCCGGATGCATCATACTCGGTGGGTCGGACTCTCCCGATCCGAGTTGGTTGGAAACTATTTCCAAACTGATTTGATTGGGAAGATAACATATTAGTTAAACACAACATCTGGTTTTTAACTAATATGTACCTACATCGGGCTATCTATTCAATAACTATAGACCCACTACAAGATGGCCGCCGCTTGCAATACAACACTGATGTCATTCAAAACGTGTGTTGGGGATTGTTTTTAAACATGGCGCCATCGGTATTCTGGTTACTCGGTCTCATGGTAGCTGAGTCCACGGAGCGATCTATTAGACGTATCCTGCTGTTTATCCCAGTAAGTTACCATCATATGTCGTTTAGACTGTTAGTCTGTTTATTGTGAGATCCTAGGGCTCGCGATATTCTAGTTTTTGACCGTTTGCTCCTTTGTTTAGGTGATCGGTAACCGTCATTTGCATTCAGTAAGTACCTTTTCCCCTAGACACTTTGGGTGTGTTGGCACACGATTATATACACTTTGTATGCATATGCATGGTTGCACTGTGAACTCGTATATTGAAGTTCCGCCTTGATTTATGTCTTTATAGGTCATTGTTGACTTATGAATCCTTGATGTAAGTACCCTTGCCGTTGATGGTTTTGTGTATTCCCGTGTTATTAGATAAATCACAAGATCAATGGGATTCTGATCGATTTATATTATGTTGTAGAACTTTATCTGAGAAGCTTGGCCGAGGGAATTAATCCCGGTTTCTTTTGGGATGGAACTACTATGAATAAGGTGAATACACTTCATGTTCAGATGACATGTTTTTTATATGTTTTTAATTAGTGTGGAGTAAACTTTCACATGGTTTTTCACTTGGTGTGTGACACTGGAATGTCTCTGTCTCTCTCATTCACTGGGTAGTCTGGTTTACGTGGTTCTATTTGTTGTTCAGCTGTGTGAAGCAACACGATTATATATTGACATGCAGGCGAATTATTAAAATATAAGCTTGTTTTCTCATCAGATATATACATGTGCAACTACATCGTCCTGATGATGGTCCTAAGGATCGTTTAGACCAAAGGAGGACCGAAACGTCGACATTGCATCATCATTTTGCTTATATGTTGTAATTGGAGTATACACAAATACACGTATGACATGTGATTCTGTCACATATTGTGGTATTTCAGAAGTCCAACATTTTGGCAAATGGTGATTTCAAACGACCGTAATCAATTGTAAATTTTCAGTTTTGTGTATGTTGCCTAAGTATAAAGAAAATATAATAAGAAAAACTTGAATACAAGAATAAAACTTGTCCTTTGATACAGTTAGCTATTTGTATTGGTTGACTGTCTCCTGCTTCAAGTCAAGTGTTGATCACGAAGGTGACATTATTTTGAATAATTAGATTGAATTAAATGATTCCTTGAGGGGCAATTGAATTTTGTTATTGAAAATACCCAGTCCCTGGGGGATAATTGGGTGGCTCTCTGTTTTCTAGAATAAATCATACATTCACCACCAGCCAAGAGATCTCGCATAAATCCATCATTCTTTCGCTCACCATGCCACCCCAGTTTAGACCCATCCATTTGCAAATCAGTATTGACCCTGTTCCTCATGCGAACAGTCAAGACCAAACTGCCAAGCCAGGTTCTCCCTGGACCGGTAACAAGCATTTGTCACTGAAAAAGTACTGCACAATGGTTTTCCTTTGCTGAGTTCCAGCAATAGTGCCTATATTTTCCCCTCTATCCTCATCTTTATCCTCATCCTCATCTGCTGCTTTCTGCCCTTTTGTATCGCTTTGTTCGCCCTAAGTTGGCAGGGTATGCTCAGACGTGAGTCTCTTGCTCACTTGGCCACTGGATTCAAGATAGCCTGGCTGATGAGGATTATGAATCCGAAACCGGTCCCAGGATGCTTGTTTCCGGTCCAGGGAAGACATGGCTTGGCAGTTCGGGCTGGACTGTTCCCATGAGGCACAGTGTCAGACTGATTTGCATATGGCCATGTCTGAATTGGGTTGGCTGAGTGAGCTAAAGAATGGTAATGGATTAAACCCAGATCAGTTGACTGGGGGTGAGTGTTTGATTTGCTCAAACGCTCCGTCCATCATCCCCTTTTGTATCGCTTTGTTCTGCTCCTCATGGCACTGGTCCCATGGGACATTACTCCACACACAGATGTTGTGAAATATACAACAAACCAAGATAATTTTGCAAACCGAAGGGGGGAGTATAGCAATCCCCCCCTGGACATGCCCAAACAACAGAAGTGAGACTTCAGTATGTAGAAATTCTGCTCCACGTTATCCCTGGCCTTGCCTATTGCATTGTTGTAGGTGTGCTCTGTCTCTCTCTGGGGATGTGCAAGCGGGGTCATGACCCATGACTGCGGACCATATAATTTGCCAGCAGATAAAGGAGACGTAGAACATTCACTAAATGCTGATGGTCACTGATCAACCCACATTCAAGTACACAACTGTCATGTGTACTGAATGACTCCTACACATTTCTATCACTATTGTAAGCAATTGGTTACATTAAGATTAGCACAATTAATACCACATTGCAATTCCTCTTCTCTGTGTCAGATTGAAACATGTGTATGGCCTGCCACTTTTGACAGTGCCACAATGGGCCAAACACATTTTGTCTGTGGCTTGGAGTGACTGGTGTTTTGTAGGTCCATTGCCACTGTAAGTGAGGGCATGTTGATCATAAATTGGGGTTTGTTGTCATCCATAGGTAGGCTGTACCAGTACAAACCTGTTTCACATGCACACATACATGTGTTCCTGTGGAAGCACTGATGGCGTTAGTGCACTACCTATTAATGAGGGAGCCTTTGAATTGCTAATTACCTTTCAGAAGTGTAATGTGATGAATGCAAGTGGTTCATGCTACATTTAGACACACAAGCAACAGACATGGCAGCTCATCCATGCGTACAATGTTGCAATACGGCATTTGTCCAAGCGTTGCATTACTCAGGTTTGTCTCACTATTGATAGACACACAAACAGTGGATTAGCATGTCTTGACACTTGTGACTTGCAGGTTTGCATTGCACATGCGCCTTGATGAATGGTGCAAGTATGTGGTTCACTCCTCCAACATATGTACTGTCTCAGGTAGCACACACAGATATGTCCATTAGGTCATTGAATATTTTATGTTATTAGGTCTGTCATGTACTTCAGATGTATTTACCAACCAGTAGCCCATTACCATATCTCCCATTCTGAACACACTCATCGATGATGGAGTATCTGAAGATGTATGTGTCATTCAAACTCCCACCCTGATGGTCCATGATGACCTGGACGTTCACTGAGTATGTGTGCATCAGGTTCCTGTAGTGATGGTATGTAGCTGCAGGGGTGATCAGTTGCACATGTGTGCAGTCCATGGCACCCAGCACATATGGGAAACATGAGATTGCTTGATCTCCAGCTGCAATTGTTGTGTTTTGGGGAAGAGGAGCTACTGTGGTGTTAGGCAGATAATGGCATACAGGACAAAGGGCAGGAAAGATTCCTGCCACTCCAGCTGTCGTAATCTGGAGCACCCCAGATGCCAAAATGTTGAGGACAGCCATGAGATTGACCTGAGGAGGGATGTTGGTGGACCTGGGAGTTGGTAGCTGGAGCCAAGGCCTCCCTGAGTTCGCTGCCGGTAAAAGAACTCCCTTCTCTTGCACTGCCTTTGTTGTGGTGAGGGGTGGGTGATTGGGGTGGTGGTTCTCATCTCCTTTCGACATCGAGCTGAAAAATCAGTGGCTCGATTGAGTAGTTTTGCTTAGTACACTGTTCTGTCTGGCTTCTCTCTATATGCAAAAGTCAATGCATTACACCTGGATTACCAAAACTCAGGAATTTTGATGCACTTGGGCCACTTGCTGGCAATGCGTTACTTTTCACTAAGCTTGTAAATATGAATGCGTTGGTTTTACATGAGAAATTATGATGGAATGCCTACCTTGCAAAATTACTACTTATGCAATACTGTTGGTTCAGGGGCAGGTACATTACGACGCAGAACTGCAAAAAATGACGCATCAGCCTAGATATATCACCTTGTAAATGTGAAATACTGACTGCCGCCAAAGCCTCAAAAATATAACACATTGGTGGTGCAAGCTCCTTGTAAATAAGCCCGCAGTTGCCTAGATATTGGCAATATTTTGCCATTTTAACACTTTCATAACTACATCGAGCTCTTTTGTAAATGCTATTTTCTCAAAAACGGTTGAAAATATTTATACCAAATAACCAAAAGCTTGTTCTGTGAGTTAAGTTCTAACAGTATGCCACGTTAGGTTTAATTCCTTTCAGCTATTTTTTCTAAAACAGAGAGCACAATTTCCTATGGGAATGAACATGGGAAATCACACTATTGAGAACTCATCTTTTTCTTGGCTTCACTTCACGGATAAGTATGACATTTTCCATAATGGAACTAAAGTGGTCAAACTTTTTAAAAATGTTTTGTGCAGATCTGTTTTAAACAGCATCAAAGTTCCTAAAGAAGATAAAAATGCATTTCCTGTGGAAACTCTGACTTAACTACACAGTGAAAACCACACAATATTCACTATTGCCCTTTGTAGGTAGCCCCACAAATTTAAACTTTGGCTCTGCAAAGAATCAATTCTAGAGGCACCACTGAAATGCTGCTTCAGGTATTAGAAGTGAACTAGGTGCCCCCTCTACCATGGATGAGACAGACACAACTGCCTCATCAATTGTAAAGTATTGTTGAGCCAGAGTTTCTGGGAGTCAGTACATTTGTACTGCATAGCTCAAGATGGCTGATTTAAGGGTGCTCTGGGAAATTATAGTTCTTGACATGGTTTAATGGGGATCCAGTAGCAAATGACCATGGTGAACATGGACAGTACTCATCAAGAGCAACACCAACACCTTAAACTCCCAAAATACTACCAGGCACAGACACTGTGGCTATTATTTGAAATTAGGCCACAATTCAATCTAATGTCCACAGCCCCTGCTGCATTTTTACCCCAAAGGCCCCACTCGCTGGTATATCAACTCCATGAACCCACAGAATCTGCAGCAATGGTGGCCATGTCATTATGCCCGCCCTTAAGCCCAATGTGCAAATGAAGCTTGGAGTGAAAGCACTAGTAAACTTCTATAACTAGACAAGTGACAAGACGAAATTAGTGGAATGAACTTTCAGCCAGTGGCTTTCTCATGTCATCCTTGGACCTTCCCCTTCCAGGATACCAGGAGCCAAAGTGGATCACCACATCAATGGTACATGCCATCATTGCACAGTATGGCTTCAAGTATTACCTAGAAGGATACTTTTGTGTGGGCATCCTCATAGGGGCACCCCTTGTTGTTTTGGATGTTTTGCTGCTGGCACAGCCACGAGGATGAAACACCGCTAGCTGTGCGGACCTGCAACGTCTTGAAACCGAGGCATTGAACAGGACGAAAAGCTCCAGTTGGTGGACTATATAAAGGGAGCATCCTTCAGCACTTCTATTTTAATCTACGCACTTGGGAATGACATTTTACAACAATTGTAACCAACGGCATAGCCCACTCAGGTAACACTTAAGTGTATAAACTGCTAATACCAAGATGCAACATTGCGCACGCCCACCCAGGCAGAAGCATACGCCCACAAGGCGGGGTGTTTTGAATAAAATGAGCAGGTGTTATACATTTCTGTTGCCATTTTCCAGTCTGTTGGGCTTGTGAGCAAGAACAAAAGTTTGACAAGCGTTAAGCCATACTTTGACTGATTGAAAATTTGGAGACTGGTATGGTGCTTGAGTCCGCATCCAGGGAGGATACTTTTCATGTGGCCATCCTTATAGGGGCACCCCTTGTTGTTTTAGATGTTTTGCGGCTGGCCCAGCCACGAGGATGAACTGTCGCTAGCTGTGCGGAACTGCAACGTCTTGAAACCGAGACGCTGAACAGGACGAAAAGCTCCAGTTTGTGGTCTGTATAAATGGAGCACCCTTCAGCACTCCTATTTTAATCTACCCACTTGGGATTGACATTTTACAACAATTGTGACCAATGGCATAGCCCATTCAGGTAATACTTAAGTGTATAACTGCTAATACCAAGATGCAACATTGCACATGCCCACTGAGGCAGAAGCATACGCCCACAAGACGGGGTGTTTTGAATAAAATGAGCAGGTGTTATACATTTCTGTTGCCATTTTCCAGTCTGTTGGGCTTGTGAGCAAGAACAAAAGTTTAACAAGCGTTAAGCCATACTTTGACTGATTGAAAATTTGGAGACTGGTATGGTGCTTGAGTCCGCATCCAGTGAGGATACTGTTTGTGTGGACATCCTCATAGAGGCACCCCTTGTTGTTTTGGATGTTTTGCGGCTGGCCCAGCCGCGAGGATGAACCGCCGCTAGCTGTGCGGACCTGCAACACCTTGAAACCGAGATGCTGAACAGGACAAAAAGCTCTGGTTTGTGGACTGTATAAAGGGAGCATCCTTCAGCACTCCTATTTTAATCTACCCACTTGGGATTGACATTTTACAACAATTGTGACCAACAGCATAATCCACTGAGGTAATACTTAAGTGTATAAACCTCTAATCCCAAGATTCAACATTGCACACGCCCGCTGAGGCAGAAGCATACGCCCACAAGGCGGGGTGTTTTGAATAAAAGGAGCAGGAGTTATACATTTATGTTGCCGTTTTCCAGTCTGTTGGGCTTGTGAACAAGAACGAAAGTTTGAAACGCGTTAAGCCATACTTTGACTGATTGAAAATTTAGAGACTGGTATGGTGCTCGAGTCCGCATCCAGTGAGGATACTTTTTGCTTTTTGTGTGGGCATCCTCATAGGGGCACCCCTATATGTATGTATATCCAGAAAGACAATCTTGCTCTAACGAAGAAGAGGCACGTACACTCATTTATATATATCTCATATATAGTACAGAAAGTGCTGGATGGAGGAGTGGTAAAAATTACTATTCCCACTCCAGTGAGTGCAACAGTAGTGAAAGTGGTGGATATTGAGGGATAACATTTAATATTCCCACTGCAGTCACTGCAACAGTTCGGAAAGTGTTGGATAGCAGAGGGTTAAAATGTACAATTCCCACTCCAATCAGTGCAACAGTAGGGAAACTGTTGGATAGCGTAGGGGTAAAAATCAACTATTGCTACTGTTACTGCTACTGCTACTGCCTCAGATGCCTCAGATGCCACAGATGCTATTACAGATGCTATTACTGATGCTACTATGGATATGCCCCAACCTGCTGTTGGAAGTCCAGATAATAGTTTCCCTAATGTAGGAGCAGGGAGTGGAGGGGCTTTGTCAAATCAGTTAGTGCATAAACCTGGGGTATCGGTCAGGAGCCCCTCCAATTTAATTAACACGCCCAGATCTGATGAGACTGCCCAATTGAAAAAAGTGGCAGAACTGGGGGCAAGAGTCTGCAATGCTATAGATGGTATCGCAGGTGTGGAGAGAGATGGGGAGGGTGAGGAGACAGACTCATTTGGTGACATCGAGAAGCCACCGGAGCTCTCTACGTTGTCGCTAGACATCATCAAACCATCTATGGATAAAAAGGGGAGAGGCAAGGCAAAAAACAAAAACAAAAACAAAAAGAAATTGCCTGCTCACCAGATTGTGATTACACCGCGAGGGAAGTCAATCCCGGATAATAGTCCTCTGCGCAAACGGGTACAAGCAAAGGGAGGCGTCAAGAGTATGGTGTCACGAATCTCGGGCAGTAGTCCTACTGATAGCATTCCAGTAAAAGCTAATTCGTGTCCTTGGTGATAGATAGCAACAAGACTGGGCTCCCGGTTGAGGCAGAATCCATGCATTCAGGCCTCGGAGCTGCTCTTATTGTGGAAGGTACTCAAGGCACCCAGGTGGTGGCTTTAAAGGGGGATGGTGCAACAGGAACAAATGGCACTCAAGAAGCTATTACACCATCGCTCTGTCTGATATTGCAGTTACTGAATAATCAAAGGCATTAAGCTCAACAGCACTATACTCAGGTCTGTGAATAATAATAATAGAGTACAACAGTCCCTACAGGAGATGGCGAGTAAGCTTGGAGGACTAACCCAGGACATTTCAGAGTTACAACAGAGGGTTGCGGAAAGGGAGGAACTATCAGTTCTTACAGATGGTCTTACAAAGAAACATGATGATCATATCTCAGCGATACGGATCAAATTGGGGACATGGAAGATCGCCAGCACTGAAAAAATCTAAGACTTTTTGGTATCCCTGAAGGCTCGGAAGGGGCGGATCCGAGGGCTTACATGGTCCAGCTATTTCAGAAGGTCTTCCCTGAACTCTCCGATTGGGACTGGGACTCTCAGTTGCAGAGATTTCACAGATTACCATCAGCCCAAAGGTGCAAGGGGGGGCAATATCCACGACCATTTATGATTTATTTTGGACATTTTTTGTTGAGACAGGCAGTGGCATTGAAAGCTCGACCAAATTCTCCTTGGGTTGAAGCAGTTACTTTTTTGTCAGATCTGATTTATGCAAAGCTACAATGGACAGATGTTGGAAGCTGCACCAATTTATAGGCCCGATAAAAGTCCTTGGGGCTCAGGCCGTTCTACAAGAACCTGTGCGCCTAAAAGTTCTTAAGGACAGCCATACTTACTTTTTTGTTGGAGAAAAGGAAACGGGGCAGGCAGTGGCCAAGTGGCAAACGGAGACTGCATTTTAAAAGTAGAATGCGGGTCACAATTATTAGTCTTGGACGTGGGAACTGTCTTAAAGCTTACTTAGCTAGTGTCTGGGTATCTTGTTTAAGCTTGCAGGGGGCTATTCGGTACTAATTCACGTACCTCCTAAAGGGATGTGTAAGTTTTGTTAGTTATGTTTTTTTGTTGTTTTTTGTATACAAATCTTGTTTTCTCTCCCTCTTTTGTCTGGTATAGTCATAATAAGGTCAATCTCAGGCTAATTTAAGCACTCTCTCAAAGAAACGATTGTTGTTTATTTTTTATGAGGGGTCGCGGGGATCAGCATCATGGTTGAAGCTCTGCAGGGCTCCCCAGTTAGCGGCAGCTGGATAAAGGGGGGAATCCTCTTCCATAGGACAGGGTGGTGGGAGGGCTTAGGTGGGGGGATGGGGTAGGAGGGGAAAAGGGGGGAAATGCTTTTTTTTCAAAGGCAATGTACTAAGGATTAGCATATTGGAAATATTGGAGGAGGTAAAGGGGGTCCAGTTAAAAGTCAGAAATGTTTATCATGAACCAGGTTAAATGTATGGTCTGGAATGTGGATGGCCTCAATAGCACAATTAAACGAAAGTTAGTTTGCCACGAGTTGCAAATGTACCAGCCTCAGTTAGTTGTTGTAACAGAAACGCATATTACCCACAAAGACCGAAATATTTTAAAACATTTAGAGTATGAAATTATCCCATGACCTACTTAAACCGTATCTATAAAGGGAATAGCCATTTTAAAAGACAAGAGGTTCAATTGTAGAGTGTTAGAAAGTCAATCTGACCAACGTGGTCGCTGGGCACTTGCACAGCTTGAGATGGGGAGTAAAAAATTTGTAATCTGTGCACATATGGTCCTAACGTGGATGACCCTGCTGTTTTTGAATATCTTAGCTTAGAATTGCTGAACTGGGAGGGTGAAAGATTGATTATGGGGGATTCTAATTGCGTCATAGATTATGGCTTAGATTCTTCTGGAAAAGGCCGTGCTCAAAGAATACGTAAGATGCGAGCCGCAATTCTTCAAATGGCAAGGCTTCAGTCGGTTAAAGATATATGTAGAAACAAATATCCGACAATACCGGGCTACACATATTTTTCGGCCCCTCACAAGTCTTATTCCAGGATAGACATGGTTTGGGTGTCAGATATTCTAATCAGAGCATCAGATATGGAAATATAACCCCACGTTACACCAGACCACAACCCTATTATTTTAGTATTCAGGGTCAGCGCAGAAAAGAGGGAGGTTAGGCTATTTTCTTTTCCAAGATATCTGTTGACAGATAGTGATTATTTAGATAATATGGCTTGAGAATTGGAAGAATTATTTAGAGTAAATACAGGGACAGCATCACCAGTAATAGTGTGGAATATAATGAAAGCGTTTGTTCGTGGCATTACACAAAAAGATATTTATGCACAGAACAAGAATCGTAAACATCTCTGTAGAAGAAGTGGAATTGGCGTTATCAACATTACCAACGGGGAAGGCGGCTGGAGATAATTCACTGCCATGAGATTTTTATAAATCCTTTAAAAGGCTATTGCTTTTGCCTTTGTGTAGAGTGATACAATCTGTGGCTATTAGCGGGCAGATACTGGAGTCGTGGAATACAACACAAATTGTAGTTTTTCTTAAAAAGGGCAAAATATCATCAGAATGTGGATCAAATCAGCCCATCTCCCTTATTAATACGAACACCAAGGGTTTTTTAAAAATGTTGGTGACTCGCGTAGCTCCGCTTTTGCCGCGGCTAGTCTCCGATAGACAGCATGGGTTTATTATGGGGAGGGAAACTACTGCCCATGTCAATATGGCCATTGGAGCTTTTGATTTTGCAGATAAAAAAGGGATTGATTCTGGCATGATACTTTTGGATGCCGAAAAAGCCTTCGATCGGGTCAAGTGGGATTTCTTATGGGCCATATTGGCCAAGATTGGCCTTGGATTTCAGTTTCGGTCCTGGGTATAGGCTCTATACTGTAATCCACAGGACAAGTTGTTGTATGGGGGAATTCGATCCCTCCCATTTCAGATCTTATGTGGGACTAGGCAGGGTTGTCCCCTGTCCCAATTACTTTTTGCTCTGTATATAGAGCCATTTTTACGTACACTACAAAAATGTACACAAATTAAGCCATTGGAAGCCGATATTTCTAAAGTTAAGATTACAGTTTATGCTGACGATATCACGGTCTGCGCATTTAATCCAGGGGTGACCATGATAAGTATTCGGAAAGATGCAGAGAAATTTGACAATGTTGCAGGCTACAAACTGACAAAACTCAGGTGCTCACTACGGTTGGGATTCAGAATTTTACTATCGGATCTTGTACTACTGGGGTAAAGATAAAGGCTAAAATCAACCAGATTATTGATTTAAATTACGCACCCCTTTTAAAAGAAATTACTAAATTGTTAAAAATTTGGCATAGGCTCCCTATAGGCCTGCTAGGCAGGTGCAACCTGATCAAAATAAAAATTGTACGTACATTTTTATTTTTGTTTCAGTCTATTCCTTTGAAAGTCCCTAATATATATATTTTTAAACTAGAAGGGATTTTTAGCAGCTTTATATGCGGATATTAAAAACCGAGGAGGGCGACCGAACTGCTCAAAGCTGCATTTGATCAAGGCGGACTTGGTTTCCCAGATTTTAAAGTTTATTTTTGGGCTTTTTTTACGGGTCGGTTTTGTAGCCTGCTTGGTTTAGATCGGACAGATTCAGTGTTTGGGTTTATTTTAGGGATCCAGAGGGATAATTCCTATATGGAATCAGAGATCCAAATTATTTTAAAAGAGTGAAGTTCAAGACCATTAAAGATACTGTATATATTTGGCAAGCAATGTCTGCTAGGTGCAATTTTCTGACATTTCGTAAAAACTATCCACTGTGGGGGAATCCCATTTGTGTTTCAGGATCAAGCAGGTAAATCTTGGGCGAATTATGGAGTAAATTGTTTAAGCGATCTGTATAATGATAGAGGAATTAAATCATTTGAAAATTTACGCTTAGCTTATAAACTTCTGTTCCAGTTTTTCCTCAAATATCTGCAGATCAGAGATTATCTGGCCTCCAATGTGGAGGCAAAATAAATAATACATTACATTTTCTGGGGTTGTATATATAGGGGGGGAAGTCTAAATCTCTGATTGGGTCAATGTACGCTCATTTACATAGTTTTAGACCAAATGTTAGTGAGAAACTAGCAGAATGCCTGAGACAAACTTTGGGGATAATGGTTTTACCCAGAATGATCAAACAGGTTTTAGGCTATGCCAAGGATTTTGTCTATTCTGTCAGTTTGCAACTCTAGCAACTATGTATTACTTGTATGCTATATTACAACCCGGCTAGAATAGTTAGATGGGCCCAGGGAAATAAGATGGGGGATAAGATAAATTGCCCTAAATGTGGACTATATGCTGCTAATCTGAAACATATGTGTATTGAATGCCCAGAATTGAGGGGGTATAGGAAGAAAATTGAACAAATACTTCATTCTAAATTAAGATTGGATTATCCATTTACAGATCTTGAAAATATGTTGAGGTACAAGGATGATACTCCAGCAGTAGCGAGCCTTTTCCGATTTTGATAGCTGCTGCTAGGTTGGCTTTTGCCAGGGTATGGGTCTCTGCTACACCACCTGTGGCAGAGGATTGGTGGGCGATCATTAGAGATACTTATGGCTTAGAGGCAGCCGTGGCAAAGGCAAGGGGTATCGGCTCGTTAGCCAAGTTTGAGGTGCAATGGAGACCAGTGGCTCTGGATGGATTAATGTAGTTAGTATTTGTTTAATATGAAATAGGATGTGTCTCCCTTAAACTTCTCTATGTTTGTTATGAACTTGAGAAGCTTCTTTTTTTCTTTTGTTTATCTGTATCTCTGTTTCTCTTTTTCTTCTTCTTTTTGTGTGATGTATTAACCTAAAAAACCTTCAGTTTATGTTTATTGTAAAATATGCCCTTTCTGATAAAAAAATAAATATAAAAAGAAACATATGACAAATACCTAAAATATTATATTAAATAAAATAAAAAACGTTTTTCACACAAAAAATATTGTTTGTTAGAAATTATTTAGAAACACCCATTTTAATTATTATTGTTATTTTTTTTTTCCTTCATATCACCAAAAAGTGTCTGCAATACTTTGTAAAGTCGCCCTTCTGATCTGTACACCCCACGGACACTGCATTTGCTTTGGTCTGTAAACCAATCCAGACCCGCACCTTTGTTGGTCCCTTGGTGTAACAACAACACTAATTATTACATACATTTAGTTTATTTACTCCCTACCCTACAACACCATACAATTCACAACCCACATCTAAATTAAAAATCATGTACTTCCATAATGAAAATAATTAATGATCAATTTTCATTAATTGAAAAACAAAATAACACACATAAAAATGAATTAACTGCACACTCTTTTACCCTATAACCCCACAACCCACAACTAAAATTAAACTGTAAAATATTAATTACACAAGTAAACTTTATTTTCAATAAAACACTAATAATATTTAAGAACTAATTATAAAGTAACTACAATTGGTTTACTCCCCACGCTTTACCCATATAATACCAAAACCAACACACAAATAATAATCAATTACCCTAATTCATTATCAATTAATTATTTAATATTAGTGATCAACTAATTATTAATTAAACATAAATTACTTCCCACCCTTCATCCCTATAAATCCAACAACCCACACCTAAAATGAATTACGCAATTTCCATACTTAAATTTCAATTATTTAAATAATGTTAATTAACATCTAATTAATAATTAAACATAGATTACTTACCACCCTTTACCCCTATAAACTTCACAATCCGCACCTAAATATAATTACACAATTTCAATGTTTAATTTTCAATAATGTAATTAATATTAATTAACAACTAATTATTGATAATTTAAAAATAAATTACTTCCCACCCTATAACCACATAACTGGCACCTAAACAAAATTACACACTTACCATAATTAATTACCAATTAATTAGTTAATACTAATCAACAAACAATTAATAATTAATTAAAAATACATTCCTTCCCACAGTTAACACTATAAAAACTCAATTAAATAAATATTAATAAATTACAAATAATCATTAATTTATTACAATTAAATGACTTCCCACCCTATTCCCCTATAAACCCACAACTCAATACGAAACTAAAGACACAAAATTTAATTAAAATAATATTCATAACTACTAAAAATTGAACACATATATTTAAAAACATAAACAGTACTTATGCAAAATACATTTAAACTATGTAGTCAAATACATAACACTAATTGAAAAATCGATATTTTAAACAACTATATTTTTTTAAATAATATTAAGGACTTCTATATTTTTAAATCGATATTTCTTACCTTAAAATCGATATTCTTGACCACGATATTCTTGCTGTCGATATTTCTGGGTCACGATATTTACAGCTCAATATTGATGTAAGTTGACATTTCCAACTTAATATTTTCTCTAAATACCAGTAGAAATAAAGTGGCTCCTTAATTTAGGTGAAGAAACTCCAGCCAAAGTAGAATAGCTTCAAGCTAGCTCAGCACCTGTCTTCGTAGTTTCAATAATGAATAGTCCATATAGAACAGTCCATATCACAGATTAGCAAGTAGACTAGGGAGACAATCAATGTGAGGAAAAATATACCAATACCACAGGTCTGGTGTTGAAGTAGAGGCTGGATTTCCAGACACTGAAATGAAGGAGGATCAAGACACAGCTACCTTTAGATTATGATGACATTTCAGTAGAGCATTACTGATTAGTCCTTCCTGGGCACTACCATTTCATAGATGGTCTGACAAATCCAGTTGAGCCTTTAGCAGTAAGCCATGCCTCCAGATCTGTCTCCAGACACTTAATATGTGATCAACAATCACATGATGCATTAGCACACTACTTGCTTAAGAATGTTCTGAAAAGAGCAGACGTCGAAATGTCTAAAAGGCATTGCCTGACCAAATGTGATTTAGGGTCTGAGTCTTTGAAGTTTTATGTTGGGGTTCTGCTTCTTTTGAATAGGCACTTCTCCTTGTCATCTTCCTTCATGAAATATGTCTGTCACAGCAGGTATGACTCAGAATCTGATTGTCCACAGAACAATTCATGGGTGTGACCAGAGTTCACTCCTGGATTCCAGTCACAGTGATGTGTGCATACAAAGGTTAATCCTAGAGGCCCAGCTCTACTCTTTATGATTTACTTATCAGCCCCATCACACTTTCTGAGATACATTCAGATCCCTTCCCCCTCCATGATTAGAGATGGGCAGAGTTATGCAGAGTTACATAAAAACCACAAGATTCCAGAGATCTGCGAATGGGTGGAATTAGGCACGTCACCATGCTCCTGCTGAATTATACTGCCAGGAAATCGTCCCACACTGAAAAATCTGCGTGAATGGCAGCACACAGTGTGCCTGAGGCCACTGCTTCTCAAGTTTATTTTGCTGCCAGTTGATTAGATTTTCTACTGAAGCAGCAGCTTTCTGACTGCGAATAGTCACGACCGCCTGCATTAGGGAAATTTGCTGCGTACCTTCCTAGAGACTGAAAATTGTGGTAGGGGACGCCAAATGTTGCTCACGCTCGCCAACTTACTATTGGCTAGCAGTTTGTGAGAAAACTCTCCACCATGTGGCGGTTCTCCACCATGTGGCTGTTGGCAGAATATGGCCGGAAATCCACCAGTGGAGCAGAATTTATCACCCATCCCTACTTGTGATCTATCACTGAATCAAAGAGCAGTCTTTTGAAATTAAAGTAAGTCTCTTCCTATTCCTATTTACTCCAGTGTGTCTCCACCCCACTCACAGGAATGCAGCAATGCACAAATCTGTCTGGGGGGATTCCTCTTTGGATGTTTTTACTAGGCAGGCCTGGGCTTCCCATAATGAAACCTAAGGTCCTCCATACAATGTACCACTGCAGGCACAGTCAATTAGTGCACATTCATAGCCCCGTTTCTGTTCAGTTTTAATACCTTTATGCATTGTACCTTCACATGTACACATGTATTCAGCTCACTGTTAAATCAATGACGCTTTACTATGTTTCACCAGGGGTGTATTTCACAACACACACAGTGCCAGCAGTGCACACACACTCACTATGTGCGTGCTTCACACATCTTCACCCTTCATGTATTGTGCTTCGCGCAAACACATGCTTATCCACATAAAGACTGCACAGCACTACATCTCTCATGTAATGTATCCCTCTCGGCATACATACACCTATTGCATATACTAACCATCCATGCACTGCACTGTACTGCTCCATCCTTGTATTGTACCCTTCCAAGTCCCATCTACAACTACCCCAGAGTTGCTATTCTTGCAATATGCAGAACTCCACATCTACCTAATTTAGGCCATGGTTGAGTTAAGCACACAGCAGCAGAACTGTAGTCCTCAATCCAGTAACACAGGGACAAAGGGTCCTGTCCACTACTACTGATCACTACACAGTACACTGCCAGCACCGTGCTTATGCTGCTTACCTCCTGGTGAAGGTGGTAGCTTTCCACCACTAATAGGGTTGTGCTTTGGGTACCCCTCCCCTCCCGGTCCAACAAGACCAAAATCCACCTACAACAAAAAAGCAGCAGTAGGAATCCAGACAACATTACAGCTGGGCACTCGGGGCAGGGTTACATGCCTTGCAGTGGGCATTTCTGTCCCAACAAACACTAAAAAATCACTAATTGCAATATGGTAAGATAAACGGTTAGGCTCTCATTATGTGTGTCATTTTTTGTAATACCAAAAACAACAAGTGATGGACCGAATGTGGATCAATGTCACACATTCCCCAAGTCAAAAGATCTGGGCCCGAATCCATCGTTTTTTTGCACTCCACACCACCCTGGGTTAGACAATGGCGATATGCAAATCAGCTCTGACCCTGTTGCCCCATGGGAACAGTCCAGTCCGAACTACAAAAGCCATGTCCTTCCCAGAACGGAATCAAGCATCCGAGGACCGGACCGGTTTCGAGGTAACACCTCTCATCAGCCCGGCTAGCTTGACTCCAAGTGGTGTGGAGTGCCTGGGGCCCACGTCTGGGCATCCCCAGCGCACTTAGGGCGGCAATTGCAAAAACAACAAGTGATGGACCGAATGTGGATCAATGTCACACATTCCCCCAGTCAAAAGATCTGGGCCCGAATCCATCGTTTTTTTGCACTCCACACCACCCTGGGTTAGACAATGGCGATATGCAAATCAGCTCTGACCCTGTTGCCCCATGGGAACAGTCCAGTCCGAACTACAAAAGCCATGTCCTTCCCAGAACGGAATCAAGCATCCGAGGACCGGACCGGTTTCGAGGTAACACCTCTCATCAGCCCGGCTAGCTTGACTCCAAGTGGTGTGGAGTGCCTGGGACCCACGTCTGGGCATCCCCAGCGCACTTAGGGCGGCAATTGCAAAAACAACAAGTGATGGACCGAATGTGGATCAATGTCACACATTCCCCCAGTCAAAAGATCTGGGCCCGAATCCATCGTTTTTTTGCACTCCACACCACCCTGGGTTAGACAATGGCGATATGCAAATCAGCTCTGACCCTGTTGCCCCATGGGAACAGTCCAGTCCGAACGACAAAAGCCATGTCCTTCCCAGAACGGAATCAAGCATCCGAGGACCGGACCGGTTTCGAGGTAACACCTCTCACCAGCCCGGCTAGCTTGACTCCAAGTGGTGTGGAGTGCCTGGGACCCACGTCTGGGCATCCCCAGCGCACTTAGGGCGGCAATTTCAAAAACAACAAGTGATGGACCGAATGTGGATCAATGTCACACATTCCCCCAGTCAAAAGATCTGGGCCCGAATCCATCGTTTTTTTGCACTCCACACCACCCTGGGTTAGACAATGGCGATATGCAAATCAGCTCTGACCCTGTTGCCCCATGGGAACAGTCCAGTCCGAACTACAAAAGCCATGTCCTTCCCAGAACGGAATCAAGCATCCGAGGACCGGACCGGTTTCGAGGTAACACCTCTCATCAGCCCAGCTAGCTTGACTCCAAGTGGTGTGGAGTGCCTGGGACAAATTGTTTTTTGTAATTTTCTCCCTGAGTGTACTGGGGTAGCTCAGACGTGGGCCCCAGAGCCTCCACACCACTGGAGTCAAGCTAGCCGGGCTGATGAGAGGTGTTACCTCGAAACCGGTCCGGTCCTCGGATGCTTGATTCCGGTCTGGGAAAGATATGGCTGTTGTAGTTCGGACTGGACTGTTCCCATGGGGCACAGGGTCAGAGCTGATTTGCATAAAGCCATTATCTGACCCAGGGTGGTGTGGAGTGCAAAAAACGATGGATTTAGGCCCAGATCCTTGTACTGGGGTGAATGTAAGACATTGATCTACATTCTGTCCATCAAATTGTTTTTTGTAATTTTCTCCCTGAGTGTACTGGGGTAGCTCAGACGTGGGTCCCAGAGCCTCCACACCACTGGAGTCAAGCTAGCCGGGCTGATAAGAGGTGTTACCTCGAAACCGGTCCGGTCCTCGGATGCCTGATTCCGGTCTGGGAAAGATATGGCTGTTGTAGTTCGGACTGGACTGTTCCCATGGGGCACAGGGTCAGAGCTGATTTGCATAAAGCCATTATCTGACCCAGGGTGGTGTGGAGTGCAAAAAACGATGGATTTAGGCCCAGATCCTTGTACTGGGGTGAATGTAAGACATTGATCTACATTCTGTCCATCAAATTGTTTTTTGTAATTTTCTCCCTGAGTGTACTGGGGTAGCTCAGACGTGGGTCCCAGAGCCTCCACACCACTGGAGTCAAGCTAGCCGGGCTGATAAGAGGTGTTACCTCGAAACCGGTCCGGTCCTCGGATGCTTGATTCCGGTCTGGGAAAGATATGGCTGTTGTAGTTCGGACTGGACTGTTCCCATGGGGCACAGGGTCAGAGCTGATTTGCATAAAGCCATTATCTGACCCAGGGTGGTGTGGAGTGCAAAAAACGATGGATTTAGGCCCAGATCCTTGTACTGGGGTGAATGTAAGACATTGATCTACATTCTGTCCATCAAATTGTTTTTTGTAATTTTCTCCCTGAGTGTACTGGGGTAGCTCAGACGTGGGTCCCAGAGCCTCCACACCACTGGAGTCAAGCTAGCCGGGCTGATAAGAGGTGTTACCTCGAAACCGGTCCGGTCCTCGGATGCTTGATTCCGGTCTGGGAAAGATATGGCTGTTGTAGTTCGGACTGGACTGTTCCCATGGGGCACAGGGTCAGAGCTGATTTGCATAAAGCCATTATCTGACCCAGGGTGGTGTGGAGTGCAAAAAACGATGGATTTAGGCCCAGATCCTTGTACTGGGGTGAATGTAAGACATTGATCTACATTCTGTCCATCAAATTGTTTTTTGTAATTTTCTCCCTGAGTGTACTGGGGTAGCTCAGACGTGGGTCCCAGAGCCTCCACACCACTGGAGTCAAGCTAGCCGGGCTGATGAGAGGTGTTACCTCGAAACCGGTCCGGTCCTCGGATGCTTGATTCCGGTCTGGGAAAGATATGGCTGTTGTAGTTCGGACTGGACTGTTCCCATGGGGCACAGGGTCAGAGCTGATTTGCATAAAGCCATTATCTGACCCAGGGTGGTGTGGAGTGCAAAAAACGATGGATTTAGGCCCAGATCCTTGTACTGGGGTGAATGTAAGACATTGATCTACATTCTGTCCATCAAATTGTTTTTTGTAATTTTCTCCCTGAGTGTACTGGGGTAGCTCAGACGTGGGTCCCAGAGCCTCCACACCACTGGAGTCAAGCTAGCCGGGCTGATAAAAGGTGTTACCTCGAAACCGGTCCGGTCCTCGGATGCTTGATTCCGGTCTGGGAAAGATATGGCTGTTGTAGTTCGGACTGGACTGTTCCCATGGGGCACAGGGTCAGAGCTGATTTGCATAAAGCCATTATCTGACCCAGGGTGGTGTGGAGTGCAAAAAACGATGGATTTAGGCCCAGATCCTTGTACTGGGGTGAATGTAAGACATTGATCTACATTCTGTCCATCAAATTGTTTTTTGTAATTTTCTCCCTGAGTGTACTGGGGTAGCTCAGACGTGGGTCCCAGAGCCTCCACACCACTGGAGTCAAGCTAGCCGGGCTGATGAGAGGTGTTACCTCGAAACCGGTCCGGTCCTCGGATGCTTGATTCCGGTCTGGGAAAGATATGGCTGTTGTAGTTCGGACTGGACTGTTCCCATGGGGCACAGGGTCAGAGCTGATTTGCATAAAGCCATTATCTGACCCAGGGTGGTGTGAAGTGCAAAAAACGATGGATTTAGGCCCAGATCCTTGTACTGGGGTGAATGTAAGACATTGATCTACATTCTGTCCATCAAATTGTTTTTTGTAATTTTCTCCCTGAGTGTACTGGGGTAGCTCAGACGTGGGTCCCAGAGCCTCCACACCACTGGAGTCAAGCTAGCCGGGCTGATGAGAGGTGTTACCTCGAAACCGGTCCGGTCCTCGGATGCTTGATTCCGGTCTGGGAAAGATATGGCTGTTGTAGTTCGGACTGGACTGTTCCCATGGGGCACAGGGTCAGAGCTGATTTGCAGAAAGCCATTATCTGACCCAGGGTGGTGTGGAGTGCAAAAAACGATGGATTTAGGCCCAGATCCTTGTACTGGGGTGAATGTAAGACATTGATCTACATTCTGTCCATCAAATTGTTTTTTGTAATTTTCTCCCTGAGTGTACTGGGGTAGCTCAGACGTGGGTCCCAGAGCCTCCACACCACTGGAGTCAAGCTAGCCGGGCTGATGAGAGGTGTTACCTCGAAACCGGTCCGGTCCTCGGATGCTTGATTCCGGTCTGGGAAAGATATGGCTGTTGTAGTTCGGACTGGACTGTTCCCATGGGGCACAGGGTCAGAGCTGATTTGCATAAAGCCATTATCTGACCCAGGGTGGTGTGGAGTGCAAAAAACGATGGATTTAGGCCCAGATCCTTGTACGGGGGTGAATGTAAGACATTGATCTACATTCTGTCCATCAAATTGTTTTTTGTAATTTTTTGTAATACTGCACTTTCTATAAGAGGTGGTGCAATTCTGTTGTAGTTCGGACTGGACTGTTCCCATGGGGCACAGGGTCAGAGCTGATTTGCATAAAGCCATTATCTGACCCAGGGTGGTGTGGAGTGCAAAAAACGATGGATTTAGGCCCAGATCCTTGTACTGGGGTGAATGTAAGACATTGATCTACATTCTGTCCATCAAATTGTTTTTTGTAATTTTCTCCCTGAGTGTACTGGGGTAGCTCAGACGTGGGTCCCAGAGCCTCCACACCACTGGAGTCAAGCTAGCCGGGCTGATGAGAGGTGTTACCTCGAAACCGGTCCGGTCCTCGGATGCTTGATTCCGGTCTGGGAAAGATATGGCTGTTGTAGTTCGGACTGGACTGTTCCCATGGGGCACAGGGTCAGAGCTGATTTGCATAAAGCCATTATCTGACCCAGGGTGGTGTGGAGTGCAAAAAACGATGGATTTAGGCCCAGATCCTTGTACTGGGGTGAATGTAAGACATTGATCTACATTCTGTCCATCAAATTGTTTTTTGTAATTTTTTGTAATACTGCACTTTCTATAAGAGGTGGTGCAATTCTTTAAAATCTCGAAATAAACCGCGATTCCAGGTCTTCCCTTTTATACCAGATAACTATATTTCAGCACCAACCTGTGGTGGTAATTCCCCCTTTCTGGCTGTTTCATTAGGAAGATTTTACCACGTTATACTTTTCAAATATGTCAATGGAAAAGCAGAAGTGGATAACACTACACAGTGGCATAACTAGCTTTTGATGCCCAGGGCGATGCCTGAGTGTGCCGCCCAGTGATGGCTGTGCATGTAAGAGTGGGGGGGGGGTGAGGGGGGCGGTTGATGACTGATGACATCGAACAGGGGGAGGTGACAGATGATGTCGCCCCCAAAAAAGTTTTGCCCAGGGTGGACTGCCCCGCCACCCCAGCTACGCCACTTGTACTACATGAGGAATTAAATACAACATATCTTAGAATTACAATACCGCTGATAACTCTTGTAACATATGTTTCAAAGCATTCATCGTGACAGTTTAATCTCGGAGCTAAGCTACCAACTTTGAAACCTCAGGTCCTGGGTTCAAATCTCAGCCTCAAAACATGGCTACAAATCCTGTGATTCTATACAAATCACTAATCTTCCTCTGCCTAAATATGTAAAATGCTCTGTAAGTATTTGATGTAATTGTGTAATTCTACATGTGTAGGCGTTCTGGTAACAGCATATGCCCCCTCTGTTTACAACACTTTCTCTTCATCTGGGTTTTTCGTATATAAATAACAATGCATACATGCAATCAAAATAATGACGCGACTGTGGCTGAAATGCATATTCTTCCACGCCTAAAATGCTGGTAGTAAGCTTTTCCATCAGTTCAAGAGGTACAAAACCATCTAAACAAGTTCAATTGTTCTTATTCCTTGAAATTGTGTAATTTGATATTCATTGTATCTGTAGATGCTGGTACCTTCAGCAGAAACAGGATTAAACACTAAGGGGTCCATTAGGATCATGGGCCGACTTTGTCCGCCAGTCATCCCAGCGGGGATTGGGACCGCCTGTCATAAGGGCGGGGGTCCTGTGGTGGGCATTAGGATGTGCCGCCACAGTGGCGGGCACATCCTGCATTTCTAGCATTGTGGCGGGCGGTGCTCTCAGCACCGCCCACCACAATGCTAGAAATGCATTTTAGCATTTGCATAAACAAAGCGGCAGGCACCGCGCGGTGCCTTCCGCTTTGTTTAGGCAAATGTGGGGGGGGGTACCACAGTTACCCCCCGTGTGCAGACCCCACCCCTCCTTCACTCTGGGGCCCCGCAGGGGGCCCCCAGAGTGAAGACTGCATGCCTTTGCCGCCACGGAAATGCATGACTGACAGCCCATACTAATATGGCTGGCGGTGTCTATGAGACACCGCCACCATATTAAACATTTTCCGCCCCGGCCTCAAGGCGACCGGGGCAGAAAAGCGGCGGACGGTATTTCTGTCCGCCGCGGTCGCCCTCGCCATTCTAATATGGCGGGGGGAATTCGGGAATGGATGTCGGACTGATTGCCTCCGCCAGGCCAGCGGTGGCTACTGCCAGCCTGGCGGAGGCAATCCGCCCGACATCGTAATGGGCCCCTAAAACACCAAAGCCTTATTTAAACCAATAAATTGTGCCTACGTCTGTATTTGCTTAATGCATTTTAAAGAATGGATGCTGAATTTCTATAATAATGTGACAGATTACTTCTAACGATTGATTATTGAAATCAAGTATTGAGCTGACTTTGACACACAGGTTATATTTTATTTTTATAAGCTCGTAGTGCAAAGATCATAAAACGATGTGATAATATCTGAAGAGTTATTCCCCTAGAAAGTTCAGAATTGTTAGTTGTGTAGGTTTCACCTATATCTTAAAATATGCACAGCAGATGAATGGGTGTGCAGTCACTGAAAAATGACACCAGACATGCCCCACTTTCTATTTCAAGAGGTGTGTATGGAACCTAAGAATTTACCATTACTTTTCTGAGAATCAGACACAAGAACATTTCGTTGGATCCCTGCTTGATGATCACAGTATATCGCTATGCTTTACATAATCATGCACTAAGTATGAATTTGATGTTTGAGATAAATGGCGAATTGAGGCCACTGAAAGGAGAAGTTCTGTTTCATTCAAAAGAAGAGTTCATTCCCATTGATGTATGGACATTGCCTGGGTGCCACTGGTTTGACATTCAAGTGTTGTTGCCTTGGCCATTTGTTTGAATGCTGCAGGTTTCATGTCAGGATGGGAGGATTGATTGTGTGTGAGTGAGGAGTGGCTGGTAGAGGTTAAAGTGATGGGGCGGGGCTGGGTTTTGGGGAGTCAACAGATGACGGGATAGGTAAAATTAAATAAAAAAACTAAATAAAACCACTTACCTTGCGCTCGCCGTATCGCCGACACGGCGATGCGTCGAGCGACGGGTAAGTGGTTTTATTTCATTTTTTATTTAATTTTACCTATCCCATTGTCTGTCGATGCCGCACCCCCTTGCCCTACCCCACTGCAACCCCACTCCCACCCCCACTCACACCTGTGCCGGCCACTCCTGTGAGGTCATAGTTGGTGCTGACGCTCAGTGTGCCATTGGCTTTGAACATTGTATTAGATCACACAGACATTCAGCATTTCATGTGTGCTTGGAAAGTGCGTGGTGTATCATACATGTTAGCAGTTATGTGCTGCATGCGAGGCACGCACATGCATTGGTAATACCACATTGCTTGAAGTGCTCCAATTGCTATAAAGCGTGAGATATCATTAAAAACAATTGTTTTATAGTCAATCTGCGCACGCTTTTGTGATTGCTTTTCTGTTTTTGTATATCCCAAAATGCAGTGTAATAGCACAATGGAATTGCTCAAATTGGACATATTTAGCTGTATAACTTTTGTGCAGGAGTTGCACTCCTTTTTGAATTTTAAATATAAGACTTAAAAAAGTGAATATAAAACCCAATTTATGGTACAAGGTTGTCAACCAGTTCAAACTCCAAAAAGCATTTAATACCACCCCGACCTATAAACTATGCACTGAGAGCCTGAGTTGGAGTTGGTGGATGGGATACTCTGTCACAACCAAGACAGATACCCCATCTACCATATCACAAGTGCCATAGGATACAATGGATATGAAATGAGACGACTGGATATCGTCACGTGTGTGATGGAGTAACCCGTCAGCCAAATTCTATCTCAAGCCATTAGTTTGGGAATGGAAAATAGGGCACATGCATAGGACACACAGAGGAGCAGATCTGATAATGTTTCATGCACTGCAATGCAGCAAGCCAAATACCACTCAATTACAAGTTCTACTCGAAATGGTGACTATACAGATGTTGTTGCTCAATGCACCAAAATTCACATGGCCCAGTTTTATCAGGGATTTTTTCCCTGCTAAATATCCGGGGCCTCATTTATGAAAAGTGACGCATCGCTGCGTGAAAACAGCGATGCGTCACTTTTCACTGCCTACTCCTTGCGACACCAATGATGCGTCATATTTAATGTATGACGCATCATGTCGCAAGGACTTACAGATACGTCAGTATTTCTGACGTATCTGTAAGCACAAAAGTGACGCATTGCTGGAGTGTGTCACAAAAGTGACGCACCGGCGGCGCAAAACTGACGCAAGGCTCATAAATAAGGGCCCAGCAGTTTTGATCCGATTTATGTGATTATTATTGCAGTACTCATAATTCTGATATGTGCAGCTACAGGAGATGCCACACAGACCGGAATGTAATGGCCAGCTCATGTGCCGCGTTCTCATTGACATGCATTTAGCATTCTCACATCGTTTCACATTTGTCTTTTTGCACGCTTTAATAATAAAGGCCATTCACAAAAGCAAAACGACGATCCCATTTAAAAATCACATTCACCCCAAGATAATGGGCGCATGGTTTAACCACACAAGAGGCCACTCGAGCAAATATGGGTACAAATACAATGTATTTGCAATACAGAATTGTCACTGGAGCACAGAAATCGTAGCTCTTGGGCTAACTTTTAAAATATTTCCATTATCTGAAAAACAACCTTAATAGTACCCTACCAACTTTATAAATATAATTGGGGTGGGGGTTGGATTTATGAGTGGCCGCCAAATCACTGAATTTGTGAATTTGTAAAACGAGATGAACTTTCCTAAGAGAGCAAAAATGTAAAAAGTTGACAGCCTTTTCATCTCAGGTTGCGTTGGACCTATTTAAATGGCTGTGACCTCACAATTTGTGACAGGTTTAGGGATGTACTTAAAATCTGAGACTGCTGTATAAATCACTGTTAGCACTGAACATAAAGGTATGCGTATCTCTCAGAGGAGAAGCTTTTCTAAAGACAGGTGGAATTTTAAAGGCTTCATTTTGACAACAGAATTTTTTTGTGACATAATTAATAGGCAATTTCGTATTAAAAAGTGGTATTATCATGATAGATTCAAGTTTAGAGTGCACCTGTTAAGGCTGTCGCCTGCTAAATGGAGCTATAAGCAGCAGAGTATAGGCTATAAATGGCAATGACACATTTCTGGTCTTACTTCCAAATTGAAACGTTGGAGCCAATACATATATATACATCAAGAACATGAATACTAACTATACCTTAAAAAAAGAACCAAGGTAAAAGAACAATTAAGCCGAAAATAGTAGATCTATAAAACAAACCTGTCAGGTCTAAAAGGCCAGAAACCCATCATGGGAGCACAGTGAGTGGAAATCTCACACTAAAATATGCAAAGAAAATTAAGTGCACCGTGAGACTAGCGTCTCTTTATGCAGGATGTTGAAAACTAGTTCACCATAATAGGCTTTTTTTCTCAGCATTAGTATGGGAATAGCCATGCAACTCTGGTGCAAAAACCCGGATGGAGAAACTTTGCTGGAAATGTGCCTTTTCTGCAGGGTCCCCAGGATTTGTATTGCCTTTTTTCTGAACCCTCTTTGGCCTGACTATTGAATTCTGTGCACTTTACCCCTGATAACCAGGAGTTAAGTGCTTGCTCTCATCCTTTCAACATGAGGAAACTGTATATATCTGATTAATTTATTTAATGTTCCTGTACGTATTACCATATGCTACCAAAGGTATCCAGGGCCAGAAAAGTTAATGCTACCAGTGGACAGCACCACTCATTGTGACATCCCCTGCATATCATAGTGGTCCCCTGCCTTTTATCCCAGTCTCTGTTGTAAGGACTGCACAACAATGTATAGATTAAAAAGTAATTTAATCGTAAGCAGGTACGAGGAGATCAAACCACACATCAAGAGGCTAACTGGATAACTGTCCAGTAAACATTCTGGAATACAACATCATGTAGAACTAATACATCACGTTACATCATGTGGAACGATCTTACCTGTAGCCATGGACACCAAGATAGAAGGATGCCACATGCCACAGTCTCTTAGGGGGTCCCTTTTAATTCACCCTTGTTCCCAGCCCCACCATTCATGATCTCAGCCCTCCTAGCTATCTGCCCTTAAAGATCTCAGCCCTAAGTTTACTACCCTTAAGTCTGTATCAACAAAAAGGGGTGAGACAAGAGGTGATACTGAGGAGGGCTCATCATCCTTACTATGAAAATCGAGCACAAAATATAGAGCTCTATCCTACAAATAGGTTAGTTCTCTCTTAGGGAAAAGCAACACGCTTTTTATAGTTTAATTCTCACCCACCAGGGTTACCCCTTGGTGGCATGCTTCATCATTGGGTTCTTCCAATTCTGCTGCGAAACGGGGCGTGCTACTACCTGTGAGTTTCACAGAGCACTGCATGATATCAGACCACTAAATAATAGAGTACAGGAGATGGAGGTTTTTTTAAGGTTAAAAATAACTAGCTTTTAGGGAACCCTGGTTTATTAAATCCTCCAGTAGATATGAATGAAATCTGGGAAAGAAAAGGGGGATAGTTTGCTTGAGTTTAATGACTCTGCCTTCCTTCCTGTGCTAGGTCTCCATGTTTCTGCCACCATTTGCTGTGGCTTTCATCAGGACCATGAATCTCACACCTTTAGAGCAATCCTTACTTTACTTTACAATAAGTGCCAAATGCTGTGTAATCACACACTCTGCATGGCAAATATATACCATACACCTACTTGGTGTTTGTTCCAAATCATCATGAACATAAAAGAAAGATTTTGCTTACAATAGTATTGGCCACTATGCAAAATCCTGTGTGCTCAGAAGTGGAGTAGCAGTCATAAATCCTGTTTGTATTAAAATTTAAAAAACATCGTATCGGGTTTTTGGCCATGTACCTAAATTGGAGTGTCCAAATGCTGTGAAAATTAGAAAATATGTGAATACATTTAGCTCACTCGCCGTGCGTAACCCCTGTGATCAAACTTTCACACTAAACATACTGCATGCATACTGGAAAGTACATATAAAAGGGGGTCGATTCCGATCCTGGAAAAAAACTGTCTGTACCATTCGTATCCGGAGCCCTCTCTGTACGAATCGTAAACATGCCTCTACAACTCGACGAGTATGATCCCGACTGGGGTATGAGGTTGTGATTCATACGGTCCACGTCAGGTAAGGGCGATTCGAATGGAAAAGCACACAATCACATACACACCGTACGGTCTGTACACCCCATGATCGCGGGGTACGGTGCGTACCCCTGCGATCATGGGCTGTACGCACCGTACCCCTGCGATCGCAGGGTGTACGCACCGTAAACCCAGCGAATATGGGGTACGGTCCGTAACCCCGTGATTGCAGGGGTACGGTGCATACCCCTGTGATCTTGGGGTGTATGCACCGTACCCCTGCGATCATGGGGTGTACGCACCGTACCCGGGGGAGCGTTCTGTACCTGTTTCGGGGCGAACTCGTACGGTCGTACAGTGCGTTCCTGACACTAATCGTACTTGCTGGGTTGGAAAAAACAGCCGCGAACCATACAATTGTCGAGTACAGCGGGTTCGAGGGAGATTCGTACAGGGATTTGATCCTTACGGTCTCTGTACGATTCGTACGGAGTCCAGCTCCTGGTACGAATCGTACTTCATTGTACAAACGGGGGACGTTGCAGGGTACGATTCGCACGGGAATAATGCTCCGAACGGCTATTCGGAGCGGGTTTTCCTGAATCGGAATCGACCCCAAAGTGTTAGATCCGGGGGTCTCTAGTTGGCAGAGGTTGGCAATGTCCAAATAGGGCCCCTTGCTTCTAGTCAGGGTAAGGGGGAGACACTCCTTCGATAACCCCTGCTCACCCCCTTGGTAGCTTGGTACGAGCAGACAGGCTTATCAAAGGCAATGTATAAAGTATTTGTACCAACACTCACAGTAACACAGTTAAAACACCACAAATGGACTCCACACCAGTTTAGAAGAATAAAGTATTTTTATCTCAACTACACAAGACCAAAATGACAAAAACCCAACATACGCTGTTTCAAAATAAGACTTTAAAAAGAGTTCCAGAATTTTTATCAAAATAATCGACAGAGACATCACGTTTAACCCAAAGTACTTGTTTCTGCTATGAGAGTTCCAAAAACAGCTGCAGCGTCGACAAACAAAGAGATGCAGCACTCCTGAGACCTTGGGGAGGCAAGGCGGCATCGAACGACGTCGAGCGTTGTCGAGTCCGGTCAGTAGGGGGAGGGCGGACATGAGTCTTTGTGTTAGTTCTGAGGCGCCGGTGATTCACAAGTACGAACTGTAGATCTTCGGGATGCGACAGTGTCGATGAGCGGTGTCGTCTTCGGTGTCAATGCGATGTCGGTGAGCTTCTTGCTTCACCCTCGGCGGTTATCCGTGCCGCGATAACCAGAGGGCGGCCTCCAGCAAAGATCTGGAGTTGATGCGAGGCGTTGGCGTCGATCACGACTGATCACTGCAGGCATCGGCGGACGTCGTAGGGCGTCAGAGATGCGGAGCAGGGCAGGCGCTGGAGTCGATGACTTCCTGAGCAGCTTCCAGCCTTGGTGCAGATCACGGCATCACAGCGGCGGCGGCGATGGCATCGGAAATAAAGTTCTTATCACTTGTCTAGCTCCCCAACAGCAGGAAACAACCTCCAGAGGCCCCACAACTAGATCAAGCACTCCAAGCAGGTCAGAACTCACACAGCAGAGTTCAGGGGGAAGCTGGGGGTGAAGTCCTATTGTTCCTGGGACTTCATAACAGGAGGCCAGCTCTCCTTTGGCCCTTGGAGATCTTTTCAAGCAGGAGACACAGCAACAGCAAAGTCCTCCCCTCTCCTTGGCAGAATAGCAACTGCAGGTCAGCCTACAAACACACAGCAGGGCAGCCCTTCCTCTTAAGTCTTCCAGCTTTTCTCCTTGGCAGAGGTTCCTTCTTGATTCCAGGATGATCTATAGTTCAGGGGTTTGGGGTCCTGTAGTTATACCCCAAAAAGTATTTAATCCCTTTGTGCAGGAGCCAGGTCCAAACCAGTTCTGGGTGCCTCCTGCCTGTGGACACATTCTTCCTTTGAGAGAGAGGGGCAGGGTCATCAGTCGCCCAGCAGGAGGTGGAGCCAGCATTGTGGAAGGCAGGCACAGCCCTATTCAGGCCCAAGTGCTATCCACTCCCACCACTCAAGGTGCAGATGGAGCTTTTCAGGCTAGTATTGACTCACCCAGCCTCCTGGAGCCACCCCAGCCCCTGTCACTCACAAACCAGACAGTCAATTCATAAACAGGCAAAGGCACACAGAAAGGTGAGACAAGAAAACAGCCACTTTCTAAAAGTGCTGTTTTCAAACACAAGATTTAAAAACCAACCTTCCTAAAAGATGGGTTATTACATTCTGAGTTCAGATATACCAGAATTCATTTTTCTATCTTGCACCTTTGGGACGATATACAGGTAAACATTATACACAGCATTCCCCATTCTAGCCTACGGGCAAGATAGCCTTTCAATAGTGAAAAACGAAACTGGCAGTATTTCATTATCAGAGCATGTCACCCACACTAGTACAAGCTTTACCTTTCACATACACTGGACCCTGCCCAGGGGGGTAGGTGAGGGAGAGAGAGAAACTCTGTTTATTTAGACCGTGGTCTTTAAACAATGAGATCGAAATGCATCACATCAATATCAAAACCATACACAATTTATAAAATCAGGCTGTTACTCTCCATGCCGCTTTCTATATGTTATACAAAATTTAAAAAGAAAAGGCATTCTATGGGTAGCACAGACATAAAAATGTTAAGAAGAATTTTAAAACACATGCAATACATAATAAAACTGGAAGATATTACATTAAAAATAGGCAGTTTCGATATGTTTCTCATTACAGTACTATCCGATATCTTATAGGCTTGCAATCCCTCGTAACTTAGCTTTTACTTGTATCTATCAATATAGGTTTCTCAATTTGATTTATTTTGTTGTTCCTGTGCTATGCGAGTCACCTTTTTCAGAAAGTTCCCGAGTGCAATTGCTATTTCCAGATTTTCCATTCCTATCAATAAGTTCATCGCTTGTGCTCGTTGTCTTATGCCATATTTTATAAATAAGGGTCGTAAGAACCGTTTTCTCACTTCTAGACATGTCAAGATGTCAAGTAGTATGTGCAGCATTTCACACTTGGCCCCCAGGCCACCTTTACATGTACCATCTGGATATAACACTTCTGCCTTAACTCTCCCTTCCATTAGCCAAGGGATGGTGCCAATTCGGATTTTCAGTATCTCTCACCTAAATGAATAATTTGGCAGGGTTTCTAAGTATGGGTACCCAGTCTCGTTTTCCCATGATTCTATCATATTTACCACTGATTTTTTGTTTCTTAGATATCCTATATCCTGCCTTCTGAAGTACCCCCTTCCTTGTACTCTGAGTGCACTCTTCATGAACTCTACCTCTAGAGAATTTTGGTTTACTCCCACTTTTAGATTCCCGATTATTTCCTTTATTTTTCTTTTTGCGTCTAGTGCCCATCTTAGGTTACTGTGGTGGATTTCTTCACTACACCAATGTGAGACCTTTTCCCCTACCCCCTGGGATTGGCGTTTCCAGAATCTTACCATTGCCATTTTGGCCTGAGAATTCCATCCAATCATATCTTTTTCCAATCTAATTGCCTGTATCATAGATGACTTAGGTAGTGACAATAATGTTTTCAGGGCCTTACCTTCCTCCCGATCCCAGCCTCCCTTTCCGCTTAGAAGGAGCACTTCTGCAACATACAGTACGTGGGGCGGTATCATGGACTCGTATGCTTTTAATAACGGGTTGTGTGACATATCCCCATAGTTTTCATTGATTTTTTTCAGGCCACAAATGGAGGAAGATGCTTTTGCGTTTTGGTGTGCCAAATGTATGTCCCATTTTAAGGAGGATTCAAACCAAAGACCAAGATATTTATATTCTTTTACCGTTTCTAATTTTATTTTATCTAGGTACCAGCTAAAATTCTTGGTCCCTTTACCGAAGCACATGATCTTTGTTTTTTCCATGTTCACTGTCAGCAATTTATCCTTACAGTAATCATGGAATACATTTAATTTTCTTTGTAGCTCGAGCTCTGTCTGGTCAGTAATCACAAGATCGTCTGCATACAGCAAGCAAGAGACCTTTCTACTAATTATTTTCGGGTTCGCGCTTCTTTCCACCTCTAGTGCTGCTGGGAGATCCGCTAGAAATATTGAAAAAAGGAGCGGAGCTAGGTCGCAGCCCTGTCTCAGTCCATTCCCTATTTCAATTTTCTTTGTCAGCGCCCCTTGTATATCTTTATTGACTTGGGCCCAGTTCCCTCTGCGTAATTCTTTCAAGATTTCAAGTAAGCACACAGGGATTTCATATTTAATCAGGCACTCCCATAGTTTCCCCTGGTCCACTTAATCAAAGGCTGCCCGAAAGTCGACGAAACAGCAAAACAGGTTCCCCTTTTGTTCTATCGACTTCCGGGCAAGGGCCCACAGGGCATAACAGTGATCCACGGTGGAGTGCCCTTCTTTAAAGCCTCCCTGTTCCACCGGGATAATTGAATTCTCTTCCACCCAGTCCTTTAATTTGCCAAGAACTATTTTTGCAAATATTTTCTCCCCGATGTCCAGTAGATTAATTAATCTATATTTTTTCGGGTTGTTCATCTCCCCTTTCTTATGTATTGGCCTTATTATGGCCCCATTCCAGTTATCGGGGAGTTTGCTAGTATCTAAGATGACTTCAAACATATTTGCAAAAAATTCCGCCCACCAATCTACGTGAGTTTTGATTATTTGAGCCGGGAGGTTATCTGGGCCTGCCGCTCTTGTGAGATTCAAACTATTTATCGTTTTTTTAACCTCTAGGGCGGAAAAACCGGGTTTTATATCTGCTACCAGACCGCTCCAGTCTGTATACAGATTTTCTTCCCGGTCTTTCCCTGGGCTGTACAGATCGTGTAAATACTCCTCCCATGCGGACTCTTCTACAATGCAGTTCATTTCCCCTGGTTGGCGATCTGCTGCTGAGTGGACTAACTTCCAGAAGTTTCGTAAGTTCTTAGTTTCAATTGCCTCGAGTAATTTTTGCCAGCATCCCTCTTTAAATTCCCTTTTTGTTCTTCTGATAAGCATGTTATATTCTCTTTTTAGGCCCACTAGGGTGTTTACATTATCTTGGTCACTCTTTTGCTGAATGCGGCGGGTCATTCTCCTACCTTCCCTTTTTTTCTCCTGGCATTCTGTAGTGAACCAGCCGGTAAGTTTCTCTATCTTCTCACTTTTCGCTTTATTTTTGTTTTTGCCTCTATTTATATTTTTTAGACCTATACTAAGAGTTTGAACCACCTCCTCGATTTTTCGTACATACCAATCGAGGTTTCAACCCCTTGCTACATTCAGGTCTAGGTTCTATTGTAATTTTATTAATCTGGCAACATATTCTTCTGTAAGCCTTGTTGTGCGGCGTCTGGGATAATTCACCTCTTGTTCCATAACCTTTGGGCCAGATTCGAAGTGCACACCCGGGATCTCCAAGGCTACCATGTTATGGTCACTTCCATCTCTATTCACAATTCTGAACCCTGAGATTAATCTAAAATTCCAAGGTGTGGTAAAGGCATAATCTATGGGGCAGATTTGAGAGCCTGGTTTAAATGTTTTTTTAGCGGGGCAGTCTAGCTCGCATCTTCCATTTAAACAGAACAGGTTTTTTGTTCCCAGGAGGTTTCCCAACTGCAAATCTTTAGCACTAGATATACTTTCAGGGAAAGTTGCTTGAGGTATTTCATAGGCCTCCAATATGTCTAGAAACCAACAATCTACCTTCTCGGGGTGAAGTTTGTGATTAAAGTCGCCCACAAGAATAAGCATATCCCTGCCATATTTTTCACCAAGGTAATCTATATCCTCCTTAAAGAGAGCCATTTCCTCTACATATTGCTCTGTGGTGGCCCATTGCATGTACACATTTAACATTAGAATTGTGTCCATTTTTATACACCCTGATAGTATTATTCTACATGCCAACAACCATTTGCATTTCACATTTATTTCAATTACTTTCTCCATGATCTTAGTCGATACCAGAGTCATAATTCCACCAGCAGAACGCCCGAATCTACATTTCTTTGCAGGTCGGTTTAGCTGGTAGAAGCCATCAAAAATCGGGGTCTTGCCACATAGCCAAGTCTCCTGGATACACATAATGTCTGTATTTTCCCCCAATTCCCTTATAATATTTTGTTTCAAGTCATTTCCTAGGCCATTTATATTCCAGGAGATTATCCTTATGCTATGTGGCATACCTTTTCCCTATTCGATATCATCTAGCCAACCTTCCTCCCCGCAGTCATTTATGTGTCTTGATAGGGGTCCTTCCAGGTCAAACTCCTTACTCCAGTTTCCCCACCCATGTGTCATCTCTGAATTGTTTGCAACTATTTTTATGTTTCCTAGGGGCAATACCTCCACGTCCTCCAGGTCACATAACCTAACCTGTCTCTTTCCTAGCCCTGTGTGGCATTTTAGAAAGTTGTTTCCCTGCCATCCCTTTCCTTCTACTTCTACTAAAACTTTGTTCTCATTTAGTAGGTGGATACCTTCTTTTTGTAACTCGTTTACTGCCTTTTCAATCGTGTCTTTTACCAGGTTTGAGTACAACGTGATTCTAGTAATCTCTTTTCCTTCTCTATTTTGTCTAAAACCCACTTCCCTAATGTCGCTCGTTCTTATCGCTTTCAGCTTCTGGCATTTGGAAAAGCCTTGCAGGAGTTGAGACCTATTCAGAGGCCGCCTCTTACCTAGCTTTTTTCCCCCTAGCCTTTGCGGGATTTGTTCAAGGTATAGCCTCATATTATCGTTTTCATCTTTCCTTGACCTGCTGGGTATAGGATGTTCATTCGCATCTACCTTTTCTGACTGGATATAGGGTCTGTTTACTCTCACCTCCCGTGTTACCCAAGCTTCTAAGTTTCCTCCCAGTTTCTCCCACCCCCCCTTCGGCTGGCCTATGTGTTTGTTATCGACTGTCTTCTTCAGGGGTTTGTGTGGGCCTACACCTTTTCCCTGAGACTTTGTGTTGTTCGATTTTGGGATGCTCATCTGCAGGTGGGGACCCTTTATTTCCTTTCCAATAATCCTTTCTTCCTCTTGCGTCGTGACTACTTCCTCCAAGGAGGGGCACACCTTCCTTACTGGTTTAGTTCCTGCTCCTCTTACTCTATTTATTGGCCCATGTCTTGTCTGCTCTGCCCTTCTTATTATCCTCATTGGCCACTTCGAAATATATATCTGGTGGCCCTCATTGGATTGTTTGTCAGATTGGGGCGGGACCTCCCTCTGCGGGGCCGGATCAGGGTTAGGGATTTTGCCTGCCGTATTTGGTGTGTGCTCATTTCCCTTTGGATTTTTTACGGTTTCTCCCTGTGCCTGAATTTGGGGCTCCGGATCGGGAATTTGTCTTATCATCTTTGGCATATGTGATTTAATCCCCTGCAGCTCCCCCTCTATATTAGCAAGATATGTTTTCTGAGTTTTTAAAATAGAGTTATTAGACAGGGTGACCTCTAAGAGGCCTTGCAGGGTCCTTTGTAGCATTAACATTAGGTCCAGCATTGATGTGGCTGACAATGATGAAAGGTCGCGATTAGGTTCGAGGTTTAATTCAGATGTTTTATCCAGTTCGGCACAGTGTCTTGAGCTGGTGTCTCCAGTTTCCGATGGACATTTATTTTGGCTCCTGTTCTGACTTGTCCTTTTATTCAGGGAGGTTTCTGTTCCTTTCTCCGTTCCTACCCGAAGTATTGGGCTGTCCAATGGGATTGGGCTGTCCAAGGATCCTCCCTCCACTTCATAGGAGAAGGATAGACGAGGTGATGATGAGAGCCGTGGCGCGATTAGGCCCCCCTGGTCTAATAAAAGCTGTAGCGATTGATTAGCAAAATTGAGGGAGTTGGACCCATGTATCTCCAGGGGTAGGGAGGCCCCTGCGTTCTTCTTCCCCTCTTGGCTTGCATTCAGGGATGCCACTTTACTAGTTGTAATGTCTTTGTCTTTTGCAGGTGAAAACACCTTTTTAAAGTGCTTCCCCATAAACTCCTTTATTGAGTTTGACGCTGCACTACCCGGGGTTGTGGCCGTCACCTTTGGTCTTTTGGCTCCTTTCTTTTTAGTTTTCGGTGTTAATTCCAAACACTCACTGCTCTCTTCCAAGCTGCCCGGGCTTGTCGTATTTATAGGGCCAAATTCACAGAATGAACTTACTACTTTTGGCATTCACAGAATGCACTTACTACTTTTGGTATTCACAGAATGAACTTACTCATTTCGGTATTCACAGAAGTTAGGACTACTAACTTTAGGACTCCTAAATGCCTTCTGTGAATACCGAAAGTCTTAAAATTATGATTTTTCTCAATTTAGTAGTAGTAAAATTAGGACTACTAACTTTAGGATGCCTAAATGCCTTCTGTGAATACCGAAAGTCTTAAAATTACGATTTTTCTTAATTTAGTAGTAGTAAAGTTAGGAGTCCTAACTTTACTATTACTAAATTGAGAAAAATCCTTATAAGACTTTCCGTATTCACGGAAGGCATTTAGGAGTCCTAAAGTTAGGAGTCCTAACTTTACTACTACTAAATTGAGAAAAATCCTAATTTTAGGACTTTCGGTATTCACAGAAGGCATTTAGGAGTCCTAAAGTTAGGAGTCCTAACTTTACTACTACTAAATTGTGAAAAATCGTAATTTTAGGACTTTCGATATTCACAGAAGGCATTTCGGAGTCCTAAAGTTAGGAGTCCTAATTTTACTACTACTAAATTGAGAAAAATCCTAATTTTAAGACTTTCAGTATTCACAGAAGGCATTTAGGAGTCCTAAAGTTAGTAGTCCTAACTTCTGTGAATACCGAAATGAGTAAGTTCATTCTGTGAATACCAAAAGTAGTAAGTGCATTCTGTGAATGCCAAAAGTAGTAAGTTCATTCTGTGAATCGGGCCCATAGTGTTTACAGCGTTGAGTCTTGGTCTCAAGTTATGTTCTACTAGTTTTTTCCCTTTTTTTGAGGCCATAATTGGCTTTCACCCAGCGCTGTTAGAGCTCGCCGGGGCTTGGTCTCCCTTATTTCACCTGATGAGTTCTGTTTTTATCCTTACTCTATGAAAGTTGATTCAGTTAAAGTCTGAAGGATAGTTCTGTGCGTCTATTGGATCAGAAGGACTTTTTAGGCTCACTACTAGTATCTAGACGTGCTCTGTAGAAAGTCTTTACTTAAATTTGGAGCGATCCAGATATCATATATTTATTCATGTGACTTTCCAAGCCAGGATTAAAGATACCGGTGAAAAACAGAGGAGAAACAAACAAGAAACAAAAAAACCCCCCAAAAAAACGGGTAAAATGCAAGGTTGTGTTCAGCGTTTTCACCACCTCGCTGTTCTCCCACTTAGGTGAGTGGCAGGTGAGTAGGCAAGCAGGTGGTGATCTGAGGCTAAAAGAGCTGTCCAAAACTAAGAGGGGCCAAGATAAACTGATATCAGGAGCGTGGGCAGAGTATGAGCGAGCAGGGTACAGGATGCAAGGTACTGCCGCTCCTCTCCTCCTCTCCCACCCCCTGCCGTATGGCTCCTGGCTCCTGACACCCAACGCTCGTCTTTCGGCTCACCTGTAGTGATTGCAGGATCAGAGTGGTACGAGGGTAGCGCGGTGCAATGTCCTGTATCCTGTGATACAATCAGTGTTGTTGTCCCGACTCGCACCTCTCTGAATCCGCCTCCCGGGTGCGCTCCTGCACCTCCTGCGGGGGTGGGGCTGGGGCTGTCAGCTGCAGGTCGATTAGTCCGGTGGGGTTAATGAGCCGTGGAGCCTAAGGCGGTCCGTCACCTCCAGAAATCGGGAGTCGGGCAAAAATACTTTCTGCCGGTCTGCCTGCCGTTCTGCCTGGAGCAGCGATGTAAGCAGCTCCAGGCACTCCACTCCGAGTTTCAAGCTCCGGCACCGGCACCAAACTCCTGCTCCAAGCTCCTGCTCCGCAACAACGCTCTCTCTGATTCGCTGCCCAGGGGAGTACCTTGTGCCTTCCACAGGGGTGTCCAATGTGTACAGAAAGGGAAGGGTTAGGCCTGGCCAGTGGGGACAGTGGCCAGGTCAGTATGGCAGTTAGCAACTGCACACAGGCACTGCAGTGGCCTGAGACACCATTTTAGGGCTACTCATGTGGGTGGCACAATCAGTGCTGCAGGCCCACTAGTAGCATTTGAATCACCAGCCCTGGCACACTCAGTGCACTTTACTAGGGACCTACTGATGAAACAAATCTGCCAATCATGGATTACCAATCATAATAGCAATTTATACAGACAGCATTTGCAATTTGGCACTGATCAACAGTGGTAAAGTGCCCAGAGTCCTATTGTCATCAGCCACAGGTCAGGAAAAACAAGGGAGGAAGAAGTGTGGTTCCGTAGTTCCGAATTGGGTTCGATAGTTCCTAAACCCGATTTATAAAGATTGTCAGAAATGGACGATCTTGGTGTCAGCAGACCGCAAATGATGAGTTTAACGTGTCTGGGTGTTTTCGTATGAATCGATATAGGAGAACACTCTGCATTTGAGGATTTAGTTTGAACCCTCGGGTTCCATTTTGTAAAACGGCAGCCATCTTGTATGGTTGCCCTAACATAGGCTCTATGATTGTGGCCGAGCGAGTCCTTGACACGTATGCCTTAGCTGACACTTGGTTGACCTGGCCGAACTGACTTTTCCCCTGGGGCGAATCCCGCTGAGCCAGTTCCTTGGTTAGCAGCTGCACTGATAAAGATCAAGGAGCAGGACGTGGTCCGACTTTATGGCCCACCGTTCCCACTCCTCTATCTCCTTTCCATCTGTTCCTGCCTTTCCTTTACAACATGTTCATCGATCTGGGTTGAAGGTTTTATGATGGGTTTGTCCGGCCTGATCGAACAGGAAAATAACATATGTGTGACCATTTGTGGTGGGCTGGACAACGGAAAGTGGGATTAACTTTGATTGTCGTGATTGGCTACTTTTTGAAATGCTACTTGCTCATTGGTTCGTTTTGTATGCACTGAATGTAAATTGTGATGTTGCCAGAAGCGTAATTTTCGGCTTAAAAGACCGAGTTTCGTTCACTGAGGCGGTGCAGTCTCTTTCGAACTACCCGTGTGTACTTCGTAGACCTCTGTCACTGGTTGCAACCATTAAACTTTGGTCTTTGACGTCATCGAGCAGTATCCCGTGTCTCTGTTTGCCAAGACAGGGGAATCCGGGGTCTTTGGGTGTTGCCCTGACACCGCTGGGTTTTTGTATTAGTATTGGTTCCGAGAAAACCCAGTACCTCATTTGGCGCCCAGCGTAGGGCGACTTCAGCGGTACCGGTCCAAGCCAGAGGTTCGTGAGGAGCGTCGTGTGAAAATTCCGGAGGTTGGCCAGCCACTTCAGCGACTCCTGCATGTCGACGTGGCTCCGAAGGTCTTTGCTGCGAGGCTTCCCGCGTCTCGACGGCTACGAAGGACTGCTGCCCTGACTGTTGCCCTGTTTTGGAGCCTTAGACGTTTGTAGAGCGAGACGATTGATGGGTCTTCTGGTGACACCATCGACAATTCAGTTAAGTATAAAGGGAGCGTCTCCTAGTCCTTAGTCCTTAGTTTGGTTTGTATCCTTTAGTGGATAGCTTTGATTTGGTACCTGCAGGGCCCAAAGCCAAGGGATTCGTGTATTCACGAGCTTATCGATTTTAGATTACCCTTGTTGTTTGAAGCTAGACTAGTGAGCAAGATGCCTGGTTTTAGCAGTCTTAGGAATTTGTTTAGTTGTGGTACTATGAGGGATTCCCGGTTAGAGGATTCGTGTCCGGTTCCTCCGATCGGAACTCCCACATATGAGTTATACGTGAAGCATGGTGTAGGTCCAATTAGCTACAATGAGATTTGGATAAAATACACGAAGAACGACGGTGTCCTACAGTGGCCCCGTTATGGCAGTTTCGAGACAGAAGTCTTAGATAATCTCGAAGTGAAGTTGTTCAAGAAGAAAGCCCGGCCGGCAATGTTTGACTCTTTCCGCATTTGGCGCAAGGAAGCCAAACAGAAAGAAATTAAGTTAGCGAAGAAGAATAGGAAGGGTATGTCAATGGTGCAAGCCGCCGTTGCATACAAAAACGATGAAGAAGAAAAAGATAGTGAGCAGATGCTTAGAGTGAGGAAGTTAGCGGTAGACAGATGTTACCCAGTTTTGCCAGCTAAAGAGCAGAAAGATGAAAAGGATCTTGTGAAAGACCCTTTGATGTCACATTTGCTACATTCTCCACCACCCTATGTGCAGAATGCTACAGCTCCACCACAGCCTGTTGTGGCCGTGCAAGCTCCTATTGCTTTGCCTCCTTTTATTCCTTTACAGCCAGCTCCTCCGTTGGTTGGTCCTTCTAATGTGCAGCCTTCTCAAGGGTTGCCTGCTTTGCCTTCTGTTACTACTGCTGTTCCTATGCCTGTTCCGACTATGGATCCGACTACTATTGCTTCGTCTCCTCTTGTCCTTACAACTGTTCCTTCTCCTAGACAGCGGCTGACTGCTGCCTTTTCTAATTTCTTAACTCCTATTTTGGGACAAATGGGTATGTCTCCTATGACCGAGCGTAGACAATTGCGTAGTCAATTGCCCGCTACAGATGAGCGAGTGATTCTAGATCATATGACACGTAGATGGGTGACGTATAAGTCCCAGTATGATCTGGAAGGTATTATGGATGTTTTCCGACAATGGGAAGCACCAAAGCAGCGATATGTTTTCGAACTTATGTGTGCGTTCCTCCATGAACAATGGATGGATGAAGTGGGTAGGGTTCCTGTAGAATTATCCCGATTGCGTTCGGAGTTTGCCAAAGGAACGATTGTGAGTCTACCTGATGTTGAGAAAGCGGTTTCAACGTTACTGTTGCTGCAAAGCGACGTTCCTGTTGAACAGTTGTTTGAGCCAGATTCGTCAGTTAGGAGAAAAGCACGTCAGTATCCGATGCGAGAGGTTCCTCCAGTATGGAGACCTGCTGATGCTGCTGCCGTTCCACCTGTTCAAGCACACTTTCAGCGTGTGTGGGTACATGTGCCATGGAAGCGAGAAGAAGCTTTGGCGCTTAAGCAGACTCTACCAGATCCACGAAAGAACCCTGTGGGGTATTATAAAGAACTTACACAGACTGTGAGTTCGTGTGTTATGAATTTGGCGGATATAGATATGCTTTTTGGGAATGTTGTTCCACAGCCCATTTGGAATGTCATTCGTTATACAGATCACGATGCTGAGTTGGGTGATACGTGGGTGAATCTCGCTGCAGCAAATGACAGACAAGTGGGAGGTGCTAAGCCTGAAGATGCTATTACTGAACTTCCTGGTAGGATTATTACTTTCATGAAGACTTTAATGCCTGAAGTCCGTGTTAATTGGGATAAATTGTCAGCCTGTAAGCAGAAGAAAGAAGAGTCTGTTTCAGACTTTTTCTCGCGTTTCAAAGAGGCGTTCGTAGATCATAGTGGTCAGGATATGGCTACCGAAGGTGGCCAGAGATTGTTTGTTGATAAGTTTGTGCACAATCTCCTTCCCGAGCTGTGTACTAAGTTGAAAGATTCTGAGAGTTCTTGGCCCGTTTCTACTTCGGCGCAGATTCTTGCTACGGCTCAGTACTACGAGAATAGGCGTAAGGATGAGTTAGAGAAAGCGGATAAGAAGACTAAGGAATTGAAGACTAAAGTTCTTCTACAACAAGCTTATCCACCTCGTGTTAATAATCAGCGTGATTATCAGCAGCCTCAACAGTATTCGAGGAACTCACAAAGAAACGATACTCCTCAACAACAGCGTATCCAGTATGGTCCTAATCAGTGGGCGTATTGCAGAGAAGAGGGTCAAGACAAGAATAGTTGTCCGGCTTTGCTGCAACGTGCAAATAGCGCTCTTGGTATTAGAGGTAGAGGTGCTCAACAAGTGCCTCGTGGTAGAGGTCGCGGACAAAATGTGCGCCCTTTTCCTCCACAGAATTCAATGAATAGTTTTGATCAGCAACAGAGTTCTTCCGGTAGATCTACACAGTACTACGTAGATGTTTACTATGTTGAAGGTGATGGCGAGCAAGGTAATGATTATTAGGACAGCCATGGACAAAGAGAGGGAGTTGTTCCAGTTCCGGTAGATCAGAGTGGACCTTACGTGGAAGTGATTGCATCAGGTGTGTTAGAGCCTTTTCTGCTAGACACTGGTGCTACGAAGAGTTCTATTATGCATTCGAAACTCCCTGGCGCACCTTTGTCTGGCTTAAATAATGTTTCTATAGGTTTTTCTGGCGCCCCCGTTATGAATCCGATTTCCGTTCCATTGCCTATTTCTGTTGGTCCTCGAAGACTTGAAGCACCCCTTTTTTTGACAACGGGTTGTAATGAGAACTTACTAGGCCTTGATTTGTTGAAAAGATTGTATGCGACATTGTACTGTTCTCCGTCGGGAGTACATCTTACGTTGGTAGAGAATTTGATTTCTCCGATCTATGTTTCGAAAGATTGTCTTCCATCTGAATAGTCTTCTTTACCAGACTCATTGTGGGCTACAGGTCCCAATGATGTGGGCCTGTTAGACATTCCTCCATATGTTGTGACGTTGAAGGCAAATGCTCAGTTGCCACGCATTCCGCAATATCGTATTTCAAGTGATGGTGAACGTGCACTTTTAGAGATCATTTATGATCTGATCGACAAAGATGTTATTGAAGAGACTCGAGGTAATGTTTGTAATAGTCCGGTTTTGCCTGTTCTAAAGAGAACTGATTCTTCACAGCCTCCTGTATATAGGCTCGTTATCGATCTTCGTGAAGTGAACAAAATAGTTGTTCCACAATTCCCTGTTGTACCTGACATTACTGCGTTGGGTTTTGACTCAACAATTTGGCGGGAAGCAACGCCCACGTGCGTACTTTTCGTCAACTTTAGATCCTGTGGCTAGAGCGCTGCCGAGTTGCTTGAGAGCAACTGCAGCAGCGGCTGTTTCGATTCGACAATCTGCTGGTTTGGTTATGGATAATACGCTAGTGGTTATGGTTCCACATGCAGTGGATACATTGTTGAATCGGACGAAGACACAGCACTTGACTAGTGCTCGGTTGTCAGGGTATGAGCTTACGTTGTTGGCAAGCCATGTGCACATCAAGAGGTGCAATACTCTAAATCCGGCTACGTTGTTGCCAATCTCGCTTGAGACAGACGATGATAGCGAAGAGCAACACGATTGTTTTTTGAGAACTGAAGAAGAGACCAAAGGGAGGATTGATCTGAAAGATACTCCTCTCCCTGATTGCAATGATGCCTTGTGGGTTGACGGCTCATGTTTTAAATTACCGAATGGCGATACCACTGCAGCATATGCCGTGACGACTTTACATACAGTTGTCGAAGCTGCTCGAATTCCATACAATTCTGCACAAGCGGCAGAGTTGATCGCACTTACGAGAGCATGTGTGTTAGCGGAAGGGAAAAGAGTGAATGTATATACTGATAGTCAGTATGCGTTTGGAGTAGCGCATAGTTTTGGACGATTGTGGCGTGAACGTGGATTTTTGACATTGCATGGGACGAAAATCCAGCATGGGCAACTGGTGAATGAACTTCTTGAATCTCTTACGTTACCTTTGCAGATAGCGATTGTGAAGTGTAGTGCCCATAGAAAGGTCGTAGATGATGTTGGTCGTGGTAATGCGTTTGCGGATGAGGTTGCGAAAGAAACTGCTAGAAATGTAACGAGTCGAATGTATGTTGCGGGTCCAGCAAGGTGGGTTCCAGAAGCAGGCATGTGCGAAGACACCATTGAGAGTGTGAAGATTATTCAGAGCGAGGCCACGGAGAAAGAGTTGAATGAATGGAGAGAGAATAAGGGTAGATTGGATGCGAGTGGTTGTTGGACTGATTTGTCCGAACATCAGAGATGGTTGCTACCGAATGCGTATGTGCTGCCAGTTGTTATAATGGCACATGGATTGGCACATATTAGTGTGAAAGGGATTTGTAAGTTGTTGGCTCCGGTTTGGCAGAATACAGGAATACCCAAATGTGCAGAGAACTTGCTTAAGAATTGCATGGTGTGTTTGATGCATAATCCTGGTAAGGAAACTCCAACACCAGCTGGTCATTTTGCTCCTCCTACGTATCCGTTTGAGGCATTGCAGCTAGATTTTATCCATATGGAAAGATGCAACAACTTGAAGTATGTGTTGGTGGTTGTTTGCTCTTTCTCTAGATGGGTAGAAGCTTACCCCCTTAAGGACAACACTGCCTTGTCCACTGCTAAAGTTTTGATAAAAGAATTCTTCCCTAGGTTCGGATAGCCAAGAATCATTTGGAGTGATAACGGAAGTGAGTTTGTGGGACGAGTGATGAAGAGGGTGTGTGAAGGTCTTGGAATTAGGCAGAAATTTCATGCTGCAAATCATCCCCAATCAGCTGGTTTAGTCGAGTGCTATAATGGCACTCTGAAGTTAAAGTTGGCGAAAATCCAAGAGAGCACTGGTTTACAATGGCCAGATGCTTTGCCATTAGCACTTTTGTCCACCCGTATGACTGTGCACTCGCGAATGGGTTTGAGTCCGTATGAGGTTGTGTTTGGTCGCCCGGCGAATATTTGGGGCGTACCAAGACCGACGAGGTTTAGCGACCTTGAGTACCCTGTTTTGCTTGATTATTTGCGTGAACTGACAACTAAAATGAGTGTTTTTTGCCAACAGGTTCACGATTCGCTTCCACAAGCTACAGATGATCCAGGACACGAGATTGAACCTGGTTCCTGGGTGTTCATCAGGAACTTTCAAAGAACGAAGAATACTCAGCCTGGCTGGACTGGACCTTATCAGGTCCTCTTGTCAACGAGATCTGCGGTGCGGGTTCGTGGTAAAAAACACTGTATCCATGGGTGTCATACGAAGAAGGCACCCCTACCTTTACCATGCGATCAGTGGGTTCAAGGCGGTCTTGCAGATTCATAAACTGAAACTGTCCCGAAGTTCGTCACGTTTAGTGATGCTCGTTTGATTGGTACTAATTCAGAATTGGAGAGTGATCGACTTTTGCAAGAAGCAATACCTCCTGCAAAGCGATTGGACACTACTGATCCTCAGCTGTTGTTTACCGATCAAGAACTAACTGGAAGAGACAGATACAATTTGAGATCGAGATTTAAGGACAAATAAAGTGAATAAAGTTGATTTTTTTAATGTTTGCAGGTTAACTCTCCACCAAGGATCTACGTATTTTTGTTTTTCTGAACTGCCATCCGGTTCTTGCTGCTAGGGTCGCAGTTGCTACAAGTCTTGGGAGTGCAAGCCTGAGACACTAGGTCTTGGGTTCCGTTAGTCCGAGGCCGTCTTCCTGGGTTTAGCGGAGGCCTCTCAAGCAGAATCAACCAACCACCGCGGGCAGCAACTTTAGTTTAGGATGGATTTCTTTGAGTCGGAGAGACCTGTGCAGACATTGACTTTTAGAAAACGCATTTGTAAAATAATGTTGAAGAAATGTTTTTTGATTCCGTGCATACTTTTACTACTGAGTATCGTAATTTTTATAATTGGTTATGTAGCATTTGTTTCCAAAGAGACGTCTAATTCCACTGTGCAACCTACACCTTCACCTACTATTTCCTCTCATTCTTTTCACCCTTTGCCTGAATATGAGGTAGTCAGACGTAAGGAGTTCGCTAACAATTCCTTCATACAGCTTTTGCACCAGCATCAGTTAGTGATTAATACAACGAACTGCTGGATTTGTGGTTTAATGCCTCATACAGCTGACAAGGGAATTCCTTATTTAGTTTTGCCCTTTAGTTTAAATGATTCGATTTGAGCTTACAGAACAAAGTTTATATATGCCCACAGTGTTGACCCCTTACTCTCACCGAGAGATAATCCGAAGAATAGTCCTATAGCTAGAGGCATAGTCGATATGATTCAAGGGACTAATGCAGTAGAGACTATTCCACAAGATGAGAGACAACCATATAGTGGTTGGAGCGTAAGTGGATATGGAGTAAGTCTGAGTAATAACCAGCGTGCGAAAAGTCCCCTACCGATCTGGATAGTGCACCATAAGAGTTACTATTGACTACAGGGCAACGGTAAGAATCTGAGAGCTCAGTTAGGGAAGAGCGTCTGCACTGAGACTTACGTATTTCCGTCTCAGTCTTCCCCAGCGTTTTTAGCTGCCAAGGGTACTTATTTTGTTTGCTATGACAAAGCATACACATGGCTGCCCCATGATTTTTCGGGCACCTGTTTTGTTTCCTTTCTGTTACCCCCTACTTTTACAGCTGCGGCAGATTATCACAAGATGAGAATTACGAGAGGTGTCTTTAGTCAAGAAGACACTGCAGGGCAAGAATTGGGTGATTTCTTCAAGGGTTTTCTGCCGTTTTGGGGACCTATGGCTAACAGTAGGAATATTCATCAGCTTACGAGAGTGGTTGAGTCCACCATAATTGAGACTGCCGGTGCCCTTGGTAATCTGACTGCTGAGCTCCAGTCGGATAGACTTATGACACCTCAGAATAGAGTTGCCCTAGACGTTATTTTAGCCGATCGAGGGGGAGTTTTTAGATTGATTCAATCGAGCTGCTGCGTTTTTATTCCGGATAATGCTCCGTCAGTCTTCCAGGCCATTACCAAATTGCATAAAATCTCCGATTCTGTCCACCTGGACAAAGGGGATTGGTCTCTGATGGGATGGTTATGGGGATTGATATCCACTTGGGGTTGGAAGATTTTGATGGTCATTGGTATGGCCTTGGCGATTCTGTTCATGTTCTGTCTCTGTGTGCAGTGCGCTTCGGCCCTTTGTGGCCTTTGTGTTACAATGTGTGTACGGAAGCCTGTCCGAAGAGAGATCCATAGCAATAAGATGATGCTACAGAAGCATATCGATAACCTGATGAATATAGATCCAGATTCAGATTAAAATGGGTTTCGGTTTATTGCCTATGATAGGGCAAAAGGAGGTCCTGTGGTTCCGTAGTTCCGAATTGGGTTCGATAGTTCCTAAACCCGATTTATAAAGATTGTCAGAAATGGACGATCTTGGTGTCAGCAGACCGCAAATGATGAGTTTAACGTGTCTGGGTGTTTTCGTATGAATCGATATAGGAGAACACTCTGCATTTGAGGATTTAGTTTGAACCCTCGGGTTCCATTTTGTAAAACGGCAGCCATCTTGTATGGTTGCCCTAACATAGGCTCTATGATTGTGGCCGAGCGAGTCCTTGACACGTATGCCTTAGCTGACACTTGGTTGACCTGGCCGAACTGACTTTTCCCCTCGGGGGAATCCCGCTGAGACAGTTCCTTGGTTAGCAGCTGCACTGATAAAGATCAAGGAGCAGGACAGAATGTCCGACTTTATGGCCCACCGTTCCCACTCCTCTATCTCCTTTTCATCGGTTCCTGCCTTTCCTTTACAACATGTTCATCGATCTGGGTTGAAGGTTTTATGATGGGTTTGTCCGGCCTGATCGAACAGGAAAATAACATATGTGTGACCATTTGTGGTGGGCTGGACAACGGAAAGTGGGATTAACTTTGATTGTCATGATTCGCTACTTTTTGAAATGCTACTTGCTCATTGGTTAGTTTTGTATGCACTGAATGTAAATTGTGATGTTGCCAGAAGCGTAATTTTCAGCATAAAAGACCGGGTTTCGTTCACTGAGGCGGTGCAGTCTCTTTCGAACTACCCGTGTGTACTTCGTAGACCTCTGTCCCTGGTTGCAACCATTAAACTTTGGTCTTTGACGTCATCGAGAAGTATCCCGTGCCTCTGTTTGCCAAGACAGGGGAATCCAGGGTCTTTGGGTGTTGCCCTGACACCGCTGGGTTTTTGTATTAGTATTGGTTCCGAGAAAACCCAGTACCTCAGAAGCAAAAGGTTTGGGGATAACCCTGCAAAAAGGGTAATTTCCAACTTACAGAAATTCTATTTAGAGACAACTTAATCAGTAGGACCAATTTTACTGTATAAATATGCACTTTTCCAGGAACTTGCTATTTCACTCAGGGATTGCTAATTTTCCAGCTTGTTGTCTTGAAAACACTGATCGTAAGGTTTGAAGAAATAGCAAAGTAATTGCTACAGAAAAGACGTATCTAGGCAATGCTCTTATAATGTAAATATAGGACCATATGCCGACGGTTCAGCACCCGCACTTTAGCTAACAAACCAGGGGTGCCATCAATGTTGTTTGGACTTTAAAAAAAAATACAAAATTGCTTAATCACTAGCTTTAAGGTGGGAACACTGTTGGATGCATTTTATCAGTGTATGTAATGATATATTTATATCCTTTTTTTTATTTTGCAATTTGTAAAAGATAAGTAATCACATACAATAAACTATGACATATAACTCGCGCCCCGCAATGCACAGCTGATGACGTCGCATATTACATCATTCATGACATGGTCAGTGACATCACTGATGACATTATTGATGACACAAGAGGACCTCATCGCCCCACCAGCAGTGCGCCCAGAGGCGCATTTGCAGAGTGTCGTAAAAGGGTCGTGGTCTCACATCACCTCTCGGCAATCCAGCTGTATAGCGCTTGCTGAAGGTACCTGGTGGGCCAATTGGCCTCCAGGGACCCTAAGTATTCAAGGGGACTTAATTCTCCAAGTTAGAACGTGCCAAGGGGCGCGTTTACAGAGTCATGCAGGGAGAAGGCTGAGCCTTCGGTGAGTTGCCGGTTATTTATTTTTATTTTTTATTTTTGTATTTTATGGTCGGGCTGCAAGGTCAACCTTCCCTGGGCAACTTTAGGCCCCGGGACCCCATCCCCCGGGGCCTGGCCAGCCTTCTTTTTATTTTTTTGGAGGGGGTCTTTGTGGCCTCCTCCTTAGGCCAATTATGGCCCCGGTGACCTCAATGTGCAAATACGCATAATATAGAATACCAAGTTCCTGATCCAGTTCACCTATATACAGTATATGTTTACAAATAAAACAATTGCTCAAAAGGGGAGAAGTAACTACATCTTTTCTTGCAATATTCCTTACATACTGTCTTATTAAGGCTTCTAATACTTTACGGGTAAGTTTTCATTTACAAAAGTCAAACAAATCCATGTTAAAACCTCCTGTGTGAATGCAAAATGTATCTATGTTTAAAAAAGATTTTTTCAAGTGCTGGAACGAGTTAAAATAAATAAATCAGGCCCACAAAGGGTCTGAAACCCAAAAACCAAACAGATCCAAAAGTATAAATAAACAAACAACCTAATGGTAAAAAACCTATACATTTCATTATAATTCAATGGTTCTTAACCTGGTTGCAAAAAACGTGCACAGTGAAAAATAATAATAACTGAACAAGCATTGTGTTCACATAGCAGCATTAATTCTTTCAGTGTTGGTTCATAAGGACTGTGACTGCTCGCAGCCCTCACGGGATCTGTCCCGGCCATCTCCCAGCCGGGTGAGTGCCGTGGACATTATCCACATGGGGGAGAGCACACAGTCCTAATATCTTGAGTCTACTAGAGCAAGCATGTGTGGAGATCTTCAGTCACATTCAACCCATGAGGCACCTTAGTATTAAGCAGGAGGATGTATTTAGTCTCAAGCTTTCTGAGCCTGGTCTCCCTGTCTCCGCCTCTTTTTGTGTTGATGACAGAATCAATAACCCAGTATTTTAGACCACTGTTGTTGCTTTGGTGGTGGTCCTTGAAATGGCGCGCAACAGGATACGTGCTGTCCATATTCGTAATCGCTCGCAAATGTTGCAAAATGCGTTTATGGACAGCATTCCTGGTGCTGCCCACATACTGCAGGCCACAAGGACAGCGCAAAACATATATAGTGTATTCTGTCTTGCATGTTAATACTTGGGTTATTACATGTTCCTTCCCTGTGAATCCATCCCTATAGGTTTTGGTGTTTTTACCATGAGTACACGCTTTACAGATTTTACAGTTATAGAACCCCTTATTCCTTTGCCACCACTCAGTTCTTGTAAAGGGATCCGGGTTGGTTTTGACTATATGGTCCCTTAATGAGGGGGCTTTGCTGTAGGTCAAAGAGATAGTCTTTGGTAGGCTCTCGCCTATAACATTATCCCTCAGCACAATGGGCCAATGTTTATTCACTATTTTCTTTATTTGCTGGTGTTGTCTAGTGAATCCTGTTATTAATCTGAAGCCTTCAGGCTCAACTGTATCTGATTGGGTTTTGCCCTGACTGGACAACTCTCTATCCGCTTTTCTGATTAGGAGCTCCTCTCTACTCATTGATAAGGATTTCTGCACAGCTCTGTCAATCACTTTTGCGGAGTATCCTCTTTCAAGGAATCTCTCCCTGCTTTCCTTTTGTGCCTGTTCTAGTTCCACGGGGTTGCTGCATATGCGTCTTAACCGCAGCATTTCCCCGTATGGGATACTGGAAATGAGGTGAACCGGATGCGCGCTAGCAGCATGTAAAATGCTGTTGCCCGCTGTCTTCTTCCTATAAACCCTATCACAGCATTTTCCCTTCTCTCGAACAGACGTACCCGACTCTCAAAAGGTTGCTGTGCACGCAATTTTATTCAGCAGCAGGAATAAAATTGCGTGCACAGCAACCTTTTGAGAGTCGGGTACGTCTGTTCGAGAGAATGGAAAATGCTGTGATTGATGGGTGACCGGGAGCCCTACCCCGACCCACTCATGAACGTGACTAGTGTACTACCGGGACTTGGATTTACGGATATATATATATATATACATATATATATATATATATATATATATATATATATATATATATATATATATATATATATATATATATATATATATATTAAAACAGGGTTTCATCCCGGAGGAAAAAACAGTTGGTCACACCTGGAAGCCTCGTTTCAGTAGCTTTTTAATGAGGTTAAAATAAGCAGCTTGTGGCTTATGTCCGACATGTTTCGTTCCGCCTGGAACTTTTTCAAGGTAAGCCTTTGCTCAGCGTCACACCACAGATCGATTTCCAATGTCATTTTATTTGCCTCCAGTGGCATTCATTAGCGGAATCACTTCCTTTGAAAAATGCATTGTGGTACTTGTGGTCGTGCTCCGGTTGCAGACCCTGCATTACATCGTCCGAGTTCTTCACAAGTTGTTTTATTCGATTTCGTGTCTCCCTCAGTGTTGTTATTGACAGTTAATTGTTTTTTGACACGAGAGGTCGGACAGTGCTTTGAAGAGTCTGTGATTCATATAAAAACCCTCCAGTGGGTTGAGCACTGCGCTGCTGTTCTGGCGACGCTTGCTTCAAGTACCTCGGTAAAATGACCGGCTTCCTCGGGTCAGTCTACATCAAGACTGACACCTCTCCAATGCCGAGATCCAGTCCTCGGTGGCGCTCTTCTCCCTTCTTCGGTTTTTCCGATTCTGCTAGGTGGCTCAAGGCGGGAGAAAGCTGGCGCTGGCGCTCTATATAAAATACACTTTCCTCCTCAGATCTCACAGCGCTACGAACACAGCGCACGTTGGGTGAACTGCAAGGTCAGTCCGACCCCTGCCGAAGGAATTGCTGGGACTTCACGGTGTGCACAGAACGGGGAGCTGAGGAGGTACAGCCATGTACATTCAAGGTGAAAAACGGCGAGCTTGATTCTACTTACCCCCATTGCACATACGATCAGCTCACAGCATTCTGGACTCTGTAGTTCTGACGCACTGGGCGTCCTACAGCGAGACCCGACAAGAATGCTGCATGGGGGGCGGAGCTACCTCTTTCATCGAGCGGGAGGAGAAAGGGTATTTAAACCTTTCATACAAACTGCCTCCTGTGTGACCATTTGGCGCTGACGAAGGCAAACCCTTGCCGAAATGCATCCGCCCTGACATTTGGTTCAATTTGGCAAATTAAAGTTCTTTCCTCCGAAGACTCCCCTGTGTGGTCTCTCTCCTTTTTTGCTACAGAGAGGATTCTGCTCATATATAAATATATATATATATATATATATATATATATTTCACACAAGAAAAATTATTCCAGCACTCCGTTAGTTATAAGTATTGAGATTTATTTCAGTGCAAGTACAAGCCTACGCGTTTCGAACCTGATGGTTCCTTCTCACGGCGGCATAAACAATTGTCCTACTTCACTTTCAGTATTTAAGTGATTGTAGTTACTTAGTGCATTATGGGATATGTAGTTGTTTATGGGGTTCCCATTTACATTTCAAATATGGTAAATTATACATTTGTTTTGTGTTTATAATATTCAAGCAAAAACATCTTGTATGTCTCAATTATGGCTGAGTGCCTTAATTGTAATTAAAGTCCCAAAGTTTGCACTTTTGGCAGCCTGGCAGTGTTCAGAGTCTGCACCTTTTGTGAACAAGCAAACATGTTCCAATTTACAAAAATTGATTAATGTTTTTTACTATCATGTGTGCAGAAGTCTTTCGTTTTGGTTCAATTTGGCAAATTAAAGTTCTTTCCTCCGAAGACTCCCCTGTGTGGTCTCTCTCCTTTTTTGCTACAGAGAGGATTCTGCTCATATATAAATATATATATATATATATATATATATATATATATATATATATATATATATATATATATATATATATATATAAAATACAGGTTCCTCCTCAGATCTCACAGCTCTACGAACACAGCGCACGCCGGCAAACGAGGGAGATGGACCACAGGAATCAGCAAAAGGTAGTTTATTTACAGCAACATCACAGAGAACAGCTAAGCGTTTCAGGCTACACGCCCTTGTTCACGCTGTATATATATATATATATATTTTGATTACGTAGGGGCGGAGGGACCCGGTTACCATAGGTGGAGCAGTTTTTGATTTGCTAATGACGTTAGTGTTGTTTGACGAATCCTAACAAAACATTCATAAAAACATGTTCATCCAGTTCAGCTCCTTCCTTGAAGGTTTCAGGGTGATCCATCCTGCAAAGGATGAGATAAAAGTGGGTCCAAAAATGCAATTTCCCCAAGCAATTTCCATAGGCATTTGTTAACAGAGCAACAGTTAAAACAGTGGAAGGAATTACACAAAATGTGTTCGAAAGCTAGATCGTTACCCAGAATCTGTGCTGTTTGTAATTTTGTGTCATTCTGTGTAGTAGTTTGTGGGAAAATTAGTGTCAAAATGTATATATATCTGGACAGTTAGATTCCCAGCACTCCCACGCAACTTCAAATATTAGAGTCATCTGATTGGCCGAGAGGGCCACTTGTACTGGTGGTCATTAAACTCCAGTGGGACCAGGATGGTCCTGAAGTCCAGCAGAAGCTTGCACTCTGATTAGCTTGCCTCAACATGAGGAGAAATGTTGCGGCCACCATTTCACGACACAGGGACTTGGAAGGCAAAGCCCTGTGTCAACCCCCAACATCGGGAGGCAACCAACCCGACAGCTAACCCATGGTTAAAGACCGTGTGGGTCAGGGGGTTGGCTATCCATCAGGGTGGTTAGGCTCAGGGTCTAGCATGAGGTAGGCATAGTTACTTATGTAAAACAATATTACTTTATGTTGAAAAAAATCCTAGAAATTCACAGAAAAAGCAAAGGATAAAGCAACATTATAGTTAGCTATGGTAATAACATCTTATTATGCTTTACAAAAACCTTAGGAATTCATGGAAGAAAATAAGGGTTAACGCTATGTTAGATCTAGGTCAAAATGTAAGTTAAAATGTAACATTTTAAAGTAAAAAACACTGAAATTCACCAATTATATTTTTTTCACGTAACTATAACTTAGACCCTCACCACGCACTGCTTATGACCTCACACACTACATCACACATGACATAATTAATAACGTCAATAATGACATCTGAAAAGGCATCACTGATTACAACACTGCGCATTGCGAAGGTGCAAATTATACTTACTTTAAATAACTATAACTGATGAATTTCAGTGTTTTGTTAAATTTAAAATGTACCTTTAAACTGATATTTGACTTAAGTATTACACCACTCTATCCATGTTTTTTTTCAGTATGGATATAGGATCCTAACATAAAAAAAGAAATCCAGAAATTCTTTGAAAAACTCAAAGGTTAAAGTGGTTTTATAGTTAGGTAAGTTAACAACACCCTATTTTACTGGAAACCCGCACAGAAATTCACTAAAATGGTATTCACTAAAGTAGTTAGATGAGACAGCCACACAAGACCTATATTTAAAAAGCAAAATAATCACTGAAACCAGCCTGTGATAATTTATCTTGAACTGAAGAACCGGGATTTAAACCCAGCGGCGCCAAGTCTTCGGGTTCACCTGTCTTAGAATACAGAGACACGGGATACTTCTTGGTGGCGTCAAAGATCAAATTTATTAGCTGCAGCCAGTAACAGAGGTCCTAGAAGTACAACACGGTGTATGTTCTCAGGAGACTGCTCAACTTTACAAAGCAAGCCATCCCTTTTTATACAAAAAATTGTGCTTCAGGCAAACATTCCTTATTTACAGTTTGACCACTCACATGTTTCCACAACAAAAAGCATTGCATGATGACAAACCCATTTTCAGTTTGTCCAGCCCATAATTAATCATTAAACAAACCCAAGATAAACATTCTTCTTTAGACAAGCCGGACAAACCCATAATAAAAAGGACCACAGCCCACATCATAAATAGACCATGAAGAAGGAAACAGAAACAGATAGAAGTAGTATAAGGCATGTTTGTGTGTGGTAAAACTTTACGATGTCCTGTGCTCTGATCCTTAATCTTGATCAGCTAAAGGGCAAGAACTGGTTTGGCAAGGTCAGCTTCAGGCAACAGGGTCAGTTTACTCAGGTCAAACAGAAGTCAGCACAAACTCAAGCTAAGGTGTATGTGTCCAAAAGACTCGTTTGGCCACAGTCATCAGCCTATGTGACGGCAACCACAAAATGGCTGCCATGCACAAAATGGAACCCGAGGGTACAGAACGAAATCTTCAAATACACAGGGAATCCATCGGTGTAACATGACGAAAACACTCATACTTGCTGAACTCACTGTTTTTCGGTTCACTGTTACCAATTTCGTAACAGAACCACGACCTTTATGACCCAGGTTCAGAATTCACGGAACCTCAGA
>NW_028254736.1:0-78227 GCF_964263255.1 Lissotriton vulgaris
ATATTCCCCCATTTCTTTTTCGAAATCATTCCCTTACCAACCTCAAAATGTTGTCATGTATTGAGAATGCCGAGACTAGCACTCACTAACCCGCCTGCACAGGTCCACCAAGATCGTGACATAGAGTGAACTTTGAAGCTGTGGAATGTAAAGGGACCAATGGTGCCATCATGGTGAACTACTAATAAAGAGTGTGTGAATGCAAACTGCAGTGCATCCCTGGGGGTCTACATTTACAGCCACTACACCGTTTCTGCCTTGTAGGATTCAAAACTGTATGTTTGAGACCACCTCTCATACAAGGACCACAACCAAGAAAGCATGTCTTTTTCCAGAACTGAACAAGCAGCCAAAATACCCCCTCTGTTAATGGAATAAGCGCCATAGATGCCACGTGGTATCAGGGGTGGCTCTAGGCTAATGGCGGCCCTGGGCAGGGGTTGTAGGTAGGGGGCCCCGGAAGAGGGGGTCCAGGCAGGGCAGAGCCCCCCCGGAGCTCAGGAAGGTACCAGCGGGCCAGCAGTGGGTAGGGAAAAAAGATGCCAATCGGGAACCAGGAGGAACACAGGCGCGGAGGCCAGTGAAGGGGGGGGGGGGGTCAGGGTGTTTGGAAGTGGAACAGAGCCAGGGGCCGCCACACAAATATGTATCCATCCTCAGAGGATTATTATATTAAGGATATATATTGGCGTGGTGGCCCCTGGTGTTTGGTGGCCCTGTGTAGGTGCACAGGTTGCACATGCCTAAGGCCGCCCCTGGTGGTATAGACGGTGCTCGGCAAGCCCAGCACTCATCTCCAACTCACAAGCTGAACTATGAGCCTTCCCCTGCCTCCATCAAGCTGAGTGAAAACAAGCCTGCAAGCGGGAGTGAGACACCTTCCAATGCCCTATGACCCATTTTCACCTTAAAGTTGGAAGGATGCTGGGGAAACTGACTTGCTGCTGAAAGACAGCCGGCCCAATGGGATCCTTGAGCCCAGTGGCGCCGCTGGTCTTGTGGCGATCCGACCGCTGCAGTTGTAATACTGCGGCTGGTCCCCAGTGTGGTGTTCATTAGACGGCCACCATGGGTAGGCGGGCTAATGGACCGCTGTACACATAATCTGACCCACAGTTTCTCTTTGACCTAGTCTGTGGAAGACCTGGCTCGAGGCTTAGGGAAAACAAGGTCCCTTATCTTTATTTAGATTAAGAGTATATGTTTTGCAATACTAATTGTGATTGTCTCAATGTGTGTGTATGGCCCATCCTTTGCAAATGCTATGATTCCACCCATCACTGAGGTTGCCTGTATCTATTCGCAAACAAGAATATTCCCCCATTTCTTTTTCGAAATCATTCCCTTACCAACCTCAAAATGTTGTCATGTATTGAGAATGCCGAGACTAGCACTCACTAACCCGCCTGCACAGGTCCACCAAGATCGTGACATAGAGTGAACTTTGAAGCTGTGGAATGTAAAGGGACCAATGGTGCCATCATGGTGAACTACTAATAAAGAGTGTGTGAATGCAAACTGCAGTGCATCCCTGGGGGTCTACATTTACAGCCACTACACCGTTTCTGCCTTGTAGGATTCAAAACTGTATGTTTGAGACCACCTCTCATACAAGGACCACAACCAAGAAAGCATGTCTTTTTCCAGAACTGAACAAGCAGCCAAAATACCCCCTCTGTTAATGGAATAAGCGCCATAGATGCCACGTGGTATCAGGGGTGGCTCTAGGCTAATGGCGGCCCTGGGCAGGGGTTGTAGGTAGGGGGCCCAGGAGAGGGGGTCCAGGCAGGGCAGAGCCCCCCCGGAGCTCAGGAAGGTACCAGCGGGCCAGCAGTGGGTAGGGAAAAAAGATGCCAATCGGGAACCAGGAGGAACACAGGCGCGGAGGCCAGTGAAGGGGGGGGGGGGTCAGGGTGTTTGGAAGTGGAACAGAGCCAGGGGCCGCCACACAAATATGTATCCATCCTCAGAGGATTATTATATTAAGGATATATATTGGCGTGGTGGCCCCTGGTGTTTGGTGGCCCTGTGTAGGTGCACAGGTTGCACATGCCTAAGGCCGCCCCTGGTGGTATAGACGGTGCTCGGCAAGCCCAGCACTCATCTCCAACTCACAAGCTGAACTATGAGCCTTCCCCTGCCTCCATCAAGCTGAGTGAAAACAAGCCTGCAAGCGGGAGTGAGACACCTTCCAATGCCCTATGACCCATTTTCACCTTAAAGTTGGAAGGATGCTGGGGAAACTGACTTGCTGCTGAAAGACAGCCGGCCCAATGGGATCCTTGAGCCCAGTGGCGCCGCTGGTCTTGTGGCGATCCGACCGCTGCAGTTGTAATACTGCGGCTGGTCCCCAGTGTGGTGTTCATTAGACGGCCACCATGGGTAGGCGGGCTAATGGACCGCTGTACACATAATCTGACCCACAGTTTCTCTTTGACCTAGTCTGTGGAAGACCTGGCTCGAGGCTTAGGGAAAACAAGGTCCCTTATCTTTATTTAGATTAAGAGTATATGTTTTGCAATACTAATTGTGATTGTCTCAATGTGTGTGTATGGCCCATCCTTTGCAAATGCTATGATTCCACCCATCACTGAGGTTGCCTGTATCTATTCGCAAACAAGAATATTCCCCCATTTCTTTTTCGAAATCATTCCCTTACCAACCTCAAAATGTTGTCATGTATTGAGAATGCCGAGACTAGCACTCACTAACCCGCCTGCACAGGTCCACCAAGATCGTGACATAGAGTGAACTTTGAAGCTGTGGAATGTAAAGGGACCAATGGTGCCATCATGGTGAACTACTAATAAAGAGTGTGTGAATGCAAACTGCAGTGCATCCCTGGGGGTCTACATTTACAGCCACTACACCGTTTCTGCCTTGTAGGATTCAAAACTGTATGTTTGAGACCACCTCTCATACAAGGACCACAACCAAGAAAGCATGTCTTTTTCCAGAACTGAACAAGCAGCCAAAATACCCCCTCTGTTAATGGAATAAGCGCCATAGATGCCACGTGGTATCAGGGGTGGCTCTAGGCTAATGGCGGCCCTGGGCAGGGGTTGTAGGTAGGGGGCCCCGGAAGAGGGGGTCCAGGCAGGGCAGAGCCCCCCCGGAGCTCAGGAAGGTACCAGCGGGCCAGCAGTGGGTAGGGAAAAAAGATGCCAATCGGGAACCAGGAGGAACACAGGCGCTGAGGCCAGTGAAGGGGGGGGGGGGGGGGGGTCAGGGTGTTTGGAAGTGGAACAGAGCCAGGGGGCGCCACACAAATATGTATCCATCCTCAGAGGATTATTATATTAAGGATATATATTGGCGTGGTGGCCCCTGGTGTTTGGTGGCCCTGTGTAGGTGCACAGGTTGCACATGCCTAAGGCCGCCCCTGGTGGTATAGACGGTGCTCGGCAAGCCCAGCACTCATCTCCAACTCACAAGCTGAACTATGAGCCTTCCCCTGCCTCCATCAAGCTGAGTGAAAACAAGCCTGCAAGCGGGAGTGAGACACCTTCCAATGCCCTATGATCCATTTTCACCTTAAAGTTGGAAGGATGCTGGGGAAACTGACTTGGTCGGTCTAATTCTGGAAAACTCTCCTGGTCTCCATGATAGGACAAATCTCTGTAGCTAAAATGGTGTTCTTGCCACTCTGCCTATACCTACTACAGAATGTAATGCCCTACCTTCCACATTAGCGCAGTCGGATAAGATGTTGGAATCATTGGTGTGGGTGAGCAGACGGAGCCGGGTAAAAATGGACACACTGAGGCTTCCTTGGAAGGACGGGGGCCTTGGGCTACCAGATCTCCTTTTATACTATGCAGCTACACTACTACAATATGTGGCGCAATGGCTCAATCAGGACCCGATTTAGGAAAAAACTCTGCTGCCGGGCACACAGGACCCGCATACCCTACTGGTCATACTCATGATGGGGAAATTTTTTCGGAACTCCTCACATATTTACTGCAACAAGAAGCTGTGTGTGGCATAGAGTGAGGGTTATGATCCTGTGAAGAGCATCTTACATATAAGCTCAATGCCGGATTAAACCCTTTCGAGGCCTCTAGGCAGTCAAAATTTCGGGCCCTCTCACAAATTATCTCCTAGTACCCAATGCACCAGGGGCCTCATTTATGAGGACGTTCGTCACTTTTATGACGCCGGTGGGTCACTTTTTGTGACGCACCAGCAGCGTAAAAAATGTGCCTTGTTGCACCATCAGGCCCTGAAGCTGAGGTCAGACCCGGGACCAGGGTTCAATTCCCGACGCGGCAGGGTCTTGAGCTCAAATGTCCACGGACTCGATAATTCTCACTTCGGTGCCTGTCCTAATCATGGGTTCACACTCTGCAACTCTGGGCATTAAGCTTGCTTAATCTCCACAATGGCCCCCCGCGGCGGGATGCCTGGCTTTCACCTTGGGGATGTCCTGTAGGGGCTATCTCACAGGGAAAATCCAGGACGGGTTCCCAAGGCAAGCGCTGAGATACCTCCCCGGTGATTCGAGCGCTATATAAGAACATACAAAAAAAAATCAAAAAAAAAATCTAGGTAGATGCGTCACTTTGTAAACCCCTGCGCTACATTATACCTGCGCCAAGTATAATGTATGCAGGGGGGCGTTCTTATGCAAGAAAGGGTCATAGAAGTGACGCAGTGAAATCTATAAGATTTCACAGCCTCACTTCTATCTTAACAAGCAGTTCCTCTTCTTTGAGTAGGGTCAAGAGCGTTTTGGGGAGGGCTCGGGACATTTCCTGCATATAGTCGGCTGTCTTATACAGTGAGGCCTCTGGACCTCATTACTGGAGGAGCCGCAGGATCATGCCGTGATGACACAGCTAGTGGGTTTAGAAGGCTTCAGGAGACTCACTACACACCTGCTGGTTGCCCTGCTCGCAGATAAAGGGGGAGACAACATGTGCCATGGACATGGCAGGATGAGAACTCAAAGCAGCCCTGGCAGTTTTGTTAGACCAGCCCCTGGGGGAAGGGGGCGCAACCATGAAGCAACGCTGCTTTTGTTACCTGGTGGCTGATATTGCAGCGTGACTGCAAAACTGCCCCCCACTGCTGCAAAACCAGCCCTCACCCTTCCAGCCTCCCGGGGAAACACCTGATGCCCAGTACGGCCAGCCTGGCACCTGGATAGGTGACATGCAGATTGCCTGGATGATTTGCCAGGTACAGAGTGGCAGCGGGTATGTGTGCCAGTCCGGCACAACGGCCATTTCAAACTTATTCTGTTTAACTTTCGGCATCAAACCTACAAAATCCCTAATAATCTCCCTAAAATATTTCCCACAACTCTGACCAAGTGCGGCCGGTGCGGCCAGCCTTCAGAAGACTCTTTGCATATGACATGCTCCTGCACCCGGTTTGTGGACTTTTAAAGAGTAGTAGTTCACTCTACTATCTCATGTAGTTGGAGTTACCTGGATGGGAACGGTGAAGCTGGGAGCACTTCTGCGAGTAGCATACCGAAAATGCCAGCCCTGATGCTGATGCTTGGGTTGTTCTGGCACAATGATGAATTACCATCTGATGGAAGGCGCCTAGGGCGCCGGAGATCCAAGCTGGGAAGGGCGATTTTCTTGAATGGGCAAATGCAGAAGAGCAGCACATCAAACTTACCCACAGAGATGACAAGGTGGCTGGTTGAGGATTTAGGGTTCTGGGAGAGATGCTTGTAAAGTTAATGGACGCCCTGAATCGCTGACCTACGTAAATTCTGCAGCAGGAAAGACTATACTGGTTGTAGATGAGCCAATGGTCAGCTGTATAGATGGCTGTATTTCGGGTGGTGATGTTTTTGGGCAAACATGACTACAACAATTTATAAACCAGAAAACAAAAGCTCAGCTAAACTGATTTGCAAAACCCTATGCCTGTATTTAGAGAAGTGTAGGAAGAAGTAGAACAGTGCAAATATGCTAGAAGCTCAGGACAAAAGTTTGCCCCTGAAATGCTAATTTCAATAGGAAAAATACAGTTGTCTTAGGCCTTTCCTTCTTATTTGGTGCCACCTAGTGGTGTTACCTTCAGTCTGCTATCTTACCTCGCCTCATAGAAACCTCAGCACTAAAGGAAAGTTAAGGTAATGGGAAGAGGCACATTTCCACTACATCCCTTCTACAACCTCTTTACTGACATTAATTCATATCACCAAAACCTTAGGGGGGACAATACATGGAGCACAACGTTACTCTAATGTCCAAAGTCCGATTTCTGGAGTTACAATAATAAATCTGTCCTGGTTCTGGAATGATAAGTGGAAGTAAAGGCCAAAGTCTATGTAGTAGCTATTGAGGAAGTGGCAGGCAGCTGACGTCATTGCCAGCTGAGTTGATGGCTTTTATCCCAGGTGAAGACAGAGCCTGAATAATCTGCATCCCTGAACAGGCAGGTGCCTCGGCCACGCTACGAGCCATTTCAAGGAGCAGTAATATTTGGAAATTATTATAAAATAAAGCCAAACTTTTCTAAAATATTTACAGGTGCACAAATCTTTATTGCAGTCCGCCTAAAACTGGCGTTTAACATTTCAAACCTCTGCCCTCCATTCTTCCTTTGTCTTCGTAGGAGCCCTGCATCATTCTGCTAGAGCGCTTAGATACAAGATGGGCTCTAGTGGGGAGGTACACAAGCCAGATAAAGAGGCGATCAATGAAACAGCTCAGTTAGTTTAGCTCCTACATTTAGAGCTGTATCTTGTACAGTGGCCAAACGAGAAGGGAGTGGGGCTGCTAGGGCGCATTGCGAGCTGCAGCATAGCAGGAGCACACGTCTGAGAAAAAGTCTATAGGTTGAAGTTGGAATCACATTTAATAGAATTGAAAAAGGAAGGAGGCATCGAGAGATTAAGAGGCCCCGTTTTTTATTCATCTAAGATCAACGAGGAAGAATAAGAAAGCCACCTGCTTAAATAAAGCCACAGTCGGGTTTGGGAATCTGTTGCCTTTGCCAATGGCATTTGTGAATGCGGAAATGTTAGCAGTATGGCTGAATTCCACAAATATACCAATGGTTCAGGCGTATTTTTAAAGTAAATGAAGCAGGCGAACGAACACAACCCCATACATTTGTGATTATTCGTACATCTCTTCCAAGTAGTTTTGCACCTTAGAAGCACATGTAAATGTACTACTGTTAATGACAGGGATTAAGCATGTTTCCTGGATAAGAATATGCAAGGGAGGGGAGGAGCCACGACAGCAAACAAGATGGCCGCATAGTCTCCCGGCTCCGCTGACCTCCGTCTTTCGCTTGAAGATCCTGTCATCTATCCTGATATTCCGTCCCATATCCGTGTATATGAACTAATCTGCAGTCCGATGGAGCAATCCCGAGACTTTTCCGACATTGTGGAGTGGAGTAATGTCGAGGTTTGACTCGAGGCCTAACCCAGTCTGGAGGCCGGGGTCTCGATTACTGGTCCAGCCGGGTCCTAGTTGAACAACAACGGACCGGTGAAGAAAGATGAATAAGTTTGGTTTCCACAAGGGATTAACTCAGACAGGTGCAGTCACCTGGGGCCCCAAACGGTTAAATAAACCTGTAAAGAGAAAACACACACATGACATGGTTTATTTAACCGTTTAAGGCTCCATGTGACTGCACCTGTCTGAGCCAATCCCTTGTGGAAACCAAACTTATTCATCTTTCTTTTTCTTTTTAGGACATGCAACTGCATGATCCAAAAGAAACCGCTGTAGGCACATAGTAGCCTTTTCATCACTGTAAATAAATTCACTTTTTTCTAATTTAGGAGAAATACATTTTTTCTTAAAGACACGTGAGTAGGGTTGGGAAGTTGTGCACCCGTCCTGAAGAAGGAACACCGAGTTCCGAAACATGTCGACGCACACCAGAGGTAGTGTCCATAATAAAGACAACTGACCTCACTTTGCACTTTTTTTAATAGCACCAGCTAGGGGTCTCGAATAAAGTTTTTTCAAAGAACCCACTAGCCAGGTACTTTTTAATCCTCACCACACCCTTCACTCACACTTTCTAATACCCCAACATTTGCACTTAACACACACCACACATAGTCAACCTCTATAGTGCTCCCGCGTAGTCGCTGGTCGCAGCACGCCGAATCCCTCTAGCGGGATGCGAAGACCCCGATGATGAAGCATGACACCAAGGGGCCTGTTGGTGTGTGAGGGGTATTTTTCACAACACTGAGTAGCCCTCGAGGCACTTCAGGTGACTATAGAGGCCCAGGTTTGGAAACTGATGTCGGCAGCAGATGGAATTAGGAGATCGGGACCGGACCCTGACTCGTTGCTCGGGACCCGGCGGCCAGCTCTACTCCCGACAGACACCCCAGCGGTGCATTCAGACCCGGTGCATGGAGCTGTGCCTGCCCCTACAGAAGTGGAACTGATTGAACATGCTGAGATCTGTGTATCAACTATGTGGTCGGAATCTTTGGCTTCGCTACCAGTGGAACACTTAACTGCTGTTCCCACTCTGGGAACTTTTGGTCGGAACTGTGAACTGTGTTTGATTGTGTCGCACCCCCTTCCCAACTGGTTCATCAAGATGGCGGATGGGACAGTGTCTGGCCTTGGAGTCGGGGAGGGGCATCGTTGTAACCGGACATGTACTTTGGGGTTTGCCATCCTTTCTCCATCTAACAGACTATATTTCGGCAACTTCTATATATATTTTGACAATTTGTGGATGGGGCTCTACTTATCGGAGGGAGTCAGCAAGTTTGATCGACGGGGTCAAGGCTGAGACTGTTGTTTTGGGTTTCATATTGTGGTTTCATGGGTAACGGGATTTGCTTTATTAGGTTAACGGAGACTGGGCGGGGTTTATAGTTTCCTCCGGTGTAATTTTCTATTGTGTTCTGCTCGACTGCGTCAGCTTTGCGGGGGATTCTTTGTTAAGGTGGTGGGGGGAGACCGGGAATGTGTACGATAAAGCCCTCCATCATTTCTACTTTTAGTGTAGTGGTTTAGTTCTTCTTTTATTTCTCTTTGTTCTTCCTATATTTCGGGTTTCAGTTATTTGGGGCGACAGGCACGCTGCTAGGGGGGAGGCCGTAGTCATCTGCAGGGGTGCAGGGTGGAGGGTTGGGGGAGGGGATTTTTTGTTTTGCCTTTATTGTTTCTATGGCCTTTTTTCTCTTTCGTATCTTTCCTTTTGCCTTTTCTTTCGTTTCTTCCTTTTTCGGGTCAGCGTAGTGGGTCCACTCTTCTGTCTATTATCGATTTTTCCTTATCTGTGCTATACTTTTTACAGTACTTCAGTATCACTGGGCGGGCGCTTAACTGGTGCGAACTGTGATTGTATGCTTGTTTATCCTGAATTGTATGCCTTAGCGCCACTGTTCTAAATGAGATCGATCTAACTGTGGAAGTCCTACTATTTTGCCCGCCCTTTATGCGACTCTGTGATATTGTATGGCACCTGATCCTTTTATTTTTTTTATATTATAAAATGGAGCCTTTAGAATCCTGTCATTCGCTTGGTATGCTTAATAGCCAGTTCAATCGAATTTGTGGTACTTTCCCTTCCCGGGCTGCCGAGTCGTGTCCTAACTGACTTGCTGTGATGAAACTGATTAGCAGCCGGCCCTGGTGGTTGTAGGCCCATATTTGTAACTGGTTGAAGTAACAATAAAGGTTTTCCCAAAAAAAAAAAAAAGATTATGCAAGGAACAGCCCTATTGTTAATGGGAGTGTCTTTTTTCCCCTTCACAGATGCAGTTGTTTTGCCATAATTAACGGTGTTATATTGGGAAAGGCGTTACTCATTAGGAAAGACATTTTCCATGTGAAGAAGCAAAAATAAAGTTAGATGTGTAAATTCACATTTTTCATGCGAATTTCCCCCTTGGTAGAATTGTGCATGCATACGTTTAAATATTGTCTACTCCTGAAAAATTACAACCAGGGCCGTTTTTTCAGTACTAGCAGATATTGCATCAAAAACAAGAGCAGTCCCAATGGTGCAAATGCATCCATACATATTTTCAATTAGCTCGTGAACATGTAGAACACATAAAATCAGACTCTTAGATAAGGAAGGGAGTTGTAAACAAAGGCAGTTTATGCACAATAGGGAGGCCAAGTGCCCTTTTCCTGCAGGTTACCCCTCCTTTTGCATGGGCAGTCCTGCTCCCCGCCCTAAGCCTCTACAGGGTGCCAAACGTCCCACTTTTCTGCACCGTTCAGGGCAAGGAAGAGAAAAGCTCGCCGCAAGGTTCTGAGCTGCACAACAGCACACCTTGAGTGACCAGGTTGAATGTCCCACTATCAGCCTTTAAGCTGCTAAAGAGGTACCTATTGGTGGCTAGCATGTGTTCACTGCATGACTGGAGGGAGGGGGAGCTGCCCACAGGTAGAGGCCTGCACAATGCAGCTTCAGGAACATGTTCACCTTTAGAGATGCTGATGCGGAATGTGGCATTTGCAGTTACAGGGCCCTGAGAGTGTGAATGTAAATTATTAATACTGTTTCAAAGCCTTGACGTCTCGTCAGAACAGAGGCAGAGAGTATGAGATTTGCCCAAGATCAAATGGCTTGAAAAAGTTCGAGATCTGAGACGGCAACTCAGTACTGCTTGCTCCAAAGACTATAACTTTAGCATCGTATTACATTTTGGACCAAAACCATGAGACAGGAGGCTGCCTACTCCGAGGTAATAAACAGCGGCATTTCTTTTTTATTCACTGCTTTTAGAATGGATATAAATTATCTCGATCTTAACAAAATATTGTAGTTGAGGAAGAAGTTCAAAAGGTGCTTGGACAAGCGCACCCAATTTCATCAAATGTAAAGGCAAGGATTAAAAAATCATGTCTCCTGTTTTGTTATAATAAGGTCCGGAATCCACCCTTGGCTGAGAAATGTCAATGTGTAGTAGACCTTGCCTAGGTTTATAATTCAGTGTTTATTTCCAGAATATTTAAATAAACTGGTAAACCCAAGATTAGATGTCAATGTTCCTCGGTCAATGGCTTAAATGTACTCCTTGGACCACTTCTAGAAGTGATGCCTGCCCACCCCAGTGAACGGTACACAGACAAAATATCGAGTTTTAAATATCGATATACAATAATATCGAAGTTTAAATATCGATGGGACAAAATATCGAAGGTAAGTAATATCGACAGTCTTAATATCAATATTAGTATGATATCAGTAATATCGAAGTTTTAAATATCGATGTCAATAATATCGAAATAAATAACTTCGATGTTACTAATATCAATTTTTAAATAAATTTAGTGTATATTATATTGTATTTATTATGTTTTATTATTTATTTTTATTGTAATTTAATTAAATATTGTCTTTAACTACTGTAGCGGGTTGTGGGTTTATAGGGGAATAGGGTGGGAAGTAATTTAATTATGTTAAATTAATTATTAATTAGTAGGAATTATTAATTAATTAATTGAGAAATAATTTTTAATTAATTTTAATTAATTGATTAATTGATAAATATGTTCTGTAGCGGGTTATGGGTTTATAGGGGAATAGGGTGGGAAGTAATTTAATAATAATTAATTAATTAATATATGTTTGTACATATTTTAATTAATAATTAATTGGTAATTAATTTATATTAGTTAGTTAATTAATATAATTTTGTACATATTTTTAATTATTAATTAGTTGGTAATTAATTAATACTAATTAGTTAATTACATTAATTATAGTAATTTTTTAATATATAATTTTTTGTTATTCTTAATTAATTAATTGGGAAAAATAATATTAATTATTAAATTTAATTAATTACAGCTAATGTGCTAATATATTTACTTTATTGTTATTGTTAATTAATAATTAATTGGTAATTAAATAATATTAATTAATTTTGGGTAAAGGAGTATTTTTAGGGTTCAGGGTCAGTTTTCAGTTTTTGGGTAAAGGGGTATTTTTAGGGTTCAGGGTCAGTTTTCAGTTCTTGGGTAAAGGGGTATTTTTAGGGTTCTGGGTCAGTTTTCAATTTTTGGGTAAAGGGGTATTTTTAGGGTTCAGGGTCAATTTTCAGTTTTTGGGTAAAGGGGTATGTTTAGGGTTCAGGGTCAGTTTTCAGTTCTTGGGTAAAGGGGTATTTTTAGGGTTCAGGGTCAGTTTTCAGTTTTTGGGTAAAGGGGTATTTTTAGGTTTCAGGGTCAGTTTTCAGTTTTTGGGTAAAGGGGTATTTTTAGGGATAAGGGTCAGTTTTCAGTTCATGGGTAAAGGGGTATTTTTAGGGTTCAGGGTTAGTTTTCAGTTTTTGGGTAAAGGGGTATTTTTAGGGATAAGGGTCAGTTTTCAGTTCATGGGTGAGGGTTATTTTTAGGGTTCAGGGTCAGTTTTCAGTTTTTGGGTAAAGGGGTATTTTTAGGGTTCAGGGTCAGTTTTGGGTTTTTGGGGTACAGGGATATTTTTAGGGTTCCGGGTCAGTTTTGGGTTTTTGGGGTACAGGCGTACAGGGTAAAAACAAAAAAATATTACATTAAATCAATTAAATAACATTAAAAAAAATAAAATTACATTAAATTATTAAGTGTTTTATTTATTTTAAATGTATATGTATTAGTTTTAATTTTGTTTTAATATTTTTATTTAATATTTGTAAAATTATATGTATTTTAAAATTATTTTTACATTATTATTAATACATTTAAAAAAACGATATTTTTAATTCCGATATTTTTGTACTACGATATTTTTTTTCGATATTTTTGTACTTACCTTTATGAAGATAGGATTCCGATATTTTTGATGTCGATATTTTTGTTCCGATATTTTTGTAGTTCGATATTCTGTCTGTCGATATTATGTCAGACATTCCCAGTGAACTGCTCCACGTGTTTGGGGTCCTGACAAGCTATTTGTTTCTGGCCCTTACAACAAATATTTTAATTTAATGGGTAAAAGGCAGGAGTAGATTTTAAGACCTTTTCTGTGGGTCCTTAAGCAATATTTGGCTACTGAGCAGTATCCATGATGTATACTGTTAACATTTGCATTTAAGAGTCTAATACTATTTCAGTACACTCATATGACAGAGAAATTTAGTGTGTAAACTTAAATCTCAAAAGCTGGCAATAAGAGCTGTTAAGGTTTACTCAAATGGCGGTAAAGAGAATAGAACTCAAACACAGAGTGACACGGGCATCAGACTCAATACGCCAAATATCCGGCTGAATTATATCAAAAAGCCTGATTTAAATAAATTAGGTTATGGAATGAAAGGCCAAAAATGTGCTCCCTGATTCATAGCCCCTGCTCCTAAACAAATGCCTTCTCATGCCTCCAGTGTGCAAAGTGTTTCCACGCACAAAGCGCCGTCCAAAGCGATAATTTGTCCACTCTATGGACCAGGCAATGAGTCACTGGTCATAGCAGCCTAACAAATGTGTGCACTCACCAATGAAGGTGGGGAAACAACCTTTACAACACAGTCATTACATCGCACTATCTTTAAAATGCAGCCATTACAACACCCTTTACATCGCATGTCACTACAACGCATATCATTACAACGTATGTCACTACAGCGCATACCATTACAACACATACCCTTACAATGCATAGTTTTTACACTTACACTATCCACCACTTACCCTACTGTTGCACTCACTGGATTGGGAATAGTAATTTTTGTCAAGGTTAGAGGCAGATAAGTAACCCAAGAGAAGAAAACACAAGCCACTAACCTTTGGGAGTCTAGCCAGCGGGGACCACGGAGAGAAGATAGTCTTCCCTATACCCGATAACACTGACCCTCTCCGGGTGAGGTACACACCGGAGACAGGTAGTCCTCCAGGTAAAGGGAAGGGGAGTTGCTTGGGGAAGGTTGTTGTGAAGGCACCCCTCAAGGTCTGGTCTAAGGCTGCGGAGGACTTCAAGTCACAACAATGTCTGTAAATACAAAAACACTGGTTAGTACTACTCTGAGGCAAAGTTTTACAAGGAAGCATACACAATATTAAACAAGGGTTCACTTACGGATAATTTCCGCTTGAGTCGACCTGAAGTCTGGAAAAAGGTGAAGACTCTGGTACTAGCGGAATAGGGGCTGTTTAAGTCACAGCTTGATACACAGAACGGGATATTCAGGTTAATGTCCTCCTCGAGTAGTTCTAATCACTATCGAGAGGAATAAGGTTTGTTGTTCGTAAGAGTTAGGTTAAACAAGATATACCAGGAAATATCCGTTGGTAACAGATACCTACTCTCGGATAGCACGGCCGTGCTAAAATAATAATGAGACCAGATTTCTACTTACTAGAAATACACAAAGTACGTAGGCGTCCTAAGCGGGAAGGCAAGCGTCCGCGCACCCTCTTTGCTCTCGGCGTCCACAGCGGGAAGGAAAGCGTCCGCGCACCCTCTTTTCCCTCGGCGTCCACAGCGGGAAGGCAAGCGTCCGCGCACCCTCTTTTCCCTCGGCGTCCACAGCGGGAAGGCAAGCGTCCGCGCACCCTCTTTGCTCTCGGAAGGCTAGGTCCATACACGATCAAGAAACCGGAAGGATTGACAAGCAACCTGTAATGGGACGGAAGTGTTTTTATACCCTCTCCGGGGGCGTGGACTGTTTCGTCAGGCCCCAGAGCTTTCTGGGAGATGTAGTGCTGCAGCGGTATTTCTTTACACTAGCTCTCCAGCTCTGGACAATCGCTACAATTTTACTCCTACACTATCCAACACTTACCCTACTGTTGCACTCACTGGAGTAGGAATAGTAATTTTACTCCTACACTATCCAACACTTACCCTACTGTTGCACTCACTGGAGTAGGAATAGTAATTTTACTCCTACACTATCCAACACTTACCCTACTGTTGCACTCACTGGAGTGGGAATAGTAATTTATACCCCTTTGCTATCCAACACTTACCCTACTGTTGCACTCACTGCAGTGGGAATAGTAATTTTACTCCTACACTATCCAACACTTACCCTACTGTTGCACTCACTGCAGTGAGAATTGTAATTTATACCCCTACGCTATCCAACACTTACCCTACTGTTGCACTCACTGGAGTGGGAGTAGTAATTTTACTCCTACACTATCCAACACTTACCTTAAATGCAATGTAATGGTATGGGTTGTCATGGTATGGGGGAACATCCTTACAACGCAACTTTTACCACGCAGTGCCTTTACGACACAACTTTTACAACGCAAACCATTACAACGCATTGCGCTGGGGGGCGCTCTAGGATAGGGAATAGGTTTAATGTACTATCCAACACCTTCCCTACTATCCACGGGGACTGGAGTTGGAATAGTAAATTAAACTATTCACTATCCAGCGCCCCAAAGCACTATGCGTTGTAAAGGCATGCATTGTAAAAACCGCTTTGTAAAGGCATGCGTGGTAAAAGCATGCGTTGTAACGTCATACATCCCATGGTATGCATTGTAATGGTATAATGCGATGTAATCAAATGCGTTTTAAATGTAGTTTCTAAAAATGTGTTGTGCTGGCATGCAATGTAAAATCATGCGTTGTAATGGATGTTGCAATGTAAAAACTGCGTTGTAAAAGCATGTGTTGTAAATGTTTGCGTTGTAATGTCAAACATTCCTGAAGGTGCCATACTGTCAACATACTCGCAGAGATCTGCATGTTACTCCAGCCCCTGACCCAGTTCTACCCAAAGCTAGGAGTGTGTGAAATTCAATTATTCCACTTGTGTAAAGTTCCAGGGAAATGGCTTGTAATTATGTGAAGTGCAAATCCATCAAGTGCTGCATTTTAGCACAAAATGTGTCCTCAACATGAGGATACATTTTGCATTAAAAACATAGCACGCAAAGAAGAACTGCCTCCAACAACAGCCACTTGAGTTCTGGTTGTACCCATGCTACATGCTAAACCTTGTGCTGCAACTAGAAGAATCAATATGTAACTGCCGTCATGGTGTTGTTTATGGAATTTCACATAAGGAGCATAACATGAAATTCTCAAAATTACATGAATTACGCTAGCACAATTTAAGTTTCACACAGAAACAAAGATATACAACTTCTTAAACAAACGTTCCCCTGATAAGAACATCTCACCACAGCTAAAGCCAGCCTCACAATGGTAGTAACTTGTGCTATGAGAACATTTAACTGACAGGAATATGTTCTCATATTCAGGAACACGTATTTCTTTTAAGCCCCACCTTTCCCCACAGTCCGTCTGAACAAGCAGTGATGCTTCCCTTCTCTTACCTGTGGATGTGTGTAGCATCAGCGGCAAGGTGAGGAGAGCTGCCATTGGTCCAGCCATTCTCCTCTCTTCTGGCCCACAGGACAGGGTTCTTCTCTGGCTGTCTGAGTCGATCTGACCGTGGTGGTTTCGGATACCGAGGCTCAAGACTCTTCACTCCATATTCTCTTTGAATTATTTAGACACAGTTCTGTTTTCTTGTTGATCTGTCACACATTGTCAGATGCAGAAGTGCTGATTCTCAGCCTCTTATAGTTCAGCTCTGAGAGGGGCAGATCTTCCTTCCTTTTACCAATCGGTTACTTTCTACACATTCTCATGCCTTTAGTACATGAACCCTCCAAAAATTTTTTTGCCTTGCTAAGCTCTTCAACCATCATCTCTCTGTAGGGCTCAATCTGTCAGCAGTACAGCTCAAGAGATGAATGTACCTGCAGCAGAGAGAGAAGTGGTGTGTGCCTGATGCAGAGCACTGCCCTTGTGATAACACCAGAGCCTACAGTTTGTTTAACCATCCGATAACAGGATAAATAACAATAAGAAATCTCAAGGAGATAATTCACCTGCTTTAGCTAGCCGTGAGTACTGTCTATGTGATATGTTCACAGTTTATGTGGAATGTACCCAGTGCAAAGAGAATCACATGAGTGAATGCACTGTCCTAGTTGGAATGGATATATGAGTGTGAATGCTGGTGCATGTGCAATGTTGATTGAGTGCTGCTGAGGCCATTGTGCTATCTGTAGGACACCTGGTTTGATCCCATAGAGGTAGGGATATCAGAGCGCTTTACAATTTGAGGGAAAGGAAGGTAACAGTTCAGTACATGAGTCAAGTGGGGAATTTACATAGGCATTGAATCAAATTACTCCAGAATTTTGTTTCATCGACTAGAGCATTCTTCGCTTACCCCAGGTTTGTAAACGGTCTGTTATGTGAGCACTATTTGATTCAATGCCTATGTAGATTCTCCACTTGACTCATGTACTGAACTTTTCCCTTCCTTTCCCTCAAATTGTAAAGCGCTCTGATATCCCTCGGGATCAAGTTCGCACTATATGGGGGCGTGGCTTAGCGCCCGGAGATGATGGCGGTGCTGGCGTGAGCGCTCCGTCGCAGCTGGGGCACACAAGCGGTCCGCGTCTACCTGCACCCACACCGACGGCGGATTTTACTGTCGGTAGGTCTCCAGAATGCATTGAGACCTTCTGCGGGAGCTTTTGTGATCGCTCGATGCCTTTTCCGAGCAACGCTCTTTCGGTTGCGGCTTCATGACGGCCGCGGCCGCCATTTTGAGTGCTCCCTCAGTCTGACGCTTCCCTCAGCAACTAACCATCGGATTCGACGGACCTTCGCAATGCCTGGTACCTTCTTTTCTCCTCATGGTGGGCCATTGTATTTTTACTAAACGACTTTCTTGCCTTGCATAGCCTCTCGTCTTCCTTTCAACGCTGCCTTTTTCCCTTCTTTGCACGAGCGGCCATTTTGTGACTTTTGAGGCTTTCGATCACACTGTGTCTGCGCAGCTTCACCTGACTATGTCTCACCTTTTGCTGCTTCCTTATACTGTGTCTCTGGCTCCTTCTACTTACCAAAGGCTGATTGTGGCTCTGCTAAAGGGGTTGTTTAGCTGCTCCCCTCCATAACAGTCTTGTTCTCATGTGTTTATTCGCAGCATAATATGTTCATACAATCTCCAAGCGTTGCTCATTAGAAGCGCACCCCCTGTTGCTGCTCTTCTCTTCCTCAGTCCTCAGCAGCCTTGCTTCTGACCATGTAACTTCCCCATTTTTTGTCTAAATGAGCATCTAATACCCATTCTTTCATTGGTGTGATTCAAAGGCTTCTGTTATTTACATCTCACATTGCTGACTATCCTTCCTGGAAGCTAAGGGGTTCTTCCTTTATATCTCTCGGATGTGTTACTGGTAGAGATTGTTTACCTTATGGGCAGACTCACGACAAGTTGCGCCAACAAGACCTCAAAGCGCGCTTTCATCAAAAACTCAAAGGTTTTTTCAGCATTGGCCCAGTTGGAAGCCTCACGGGAGCCTCCTGTTCATATGTCGAAGCCGACCATGGAACCCTCTACTCAGCTCACCGGGAAGGCTATTGTTAAAGGACTAAAAAAGGACCCCCCCTCACCATCTGCTTCCGTTTCACCTGCATCTCTTGAGTTATAATTGGAGGAAATAAGGGTACTCCGCCCTTTTATGGAAGAAACTAATGCCAAGCAGCAGGTTCTGACTGACAATTGGACACAAATGAAGTCGAGAGTCACGTCGGTGGAGCGCACTGTTTCTTCTCTTCAGGAGTCCTCTGCTAAGGTTTCACATATTCATTCTCAAGTCTCTTCTCTCCAAAAGCAGGCCGAGGATCTTGAGAACAGAAATCGACGTAATAATCTGCGCATCTACGGCCTGGTGGAAGGTTGTGAGGGGAGCGACCCTATTGCTTTCTTTAAATATTTTCTTCCTAAGCTCCTCCATCTTCCAGAGGACACTGTGCTTAACATCCAGAGAGCCCACAGGCTTGGTAGAGCTCCCTCGTCTACTTCTACCTCGACGAGACCCAGAGGTGTGATCATGTATTTCTTGCAGAATACTGACCTTTTAAAGGTCCTTTCAGTGGCTAGAACCTCTCCGCGACTTACATAGTCTGGGTCCCCCCTGTTCTTTGCACAGGACAATGCCAAAGCCACGGCCAACCGTCGTAAAGCCTTTTTGGATATGAGACCTGCCCTTCGATCTATTGGTGCCAGATATGGGCTTTTTCACCCCTGTCTTTTTCGGGTTACATACAACAATAAGACAACAACTTACGAGGATCCTGTGCGGCTCCAGAGCTTTCTGAATTCTTGTCAAGGAGCTAACATGGATACTTCTGGATCCTCTTCTTCATTCCCTCCTTGACTCTCCTGACTATTGTAGTCTCTCTCATTTTAGATTCTCATGTTCCACATATGAGTTTATCAACAGCACCTTAGTTTCACATGTATCGTGTAACTGTTCTTTTTTCATGTTGATCTTGTTGTTCATAATCTCCTCTGTTTATTCTCCCCTTTGCTTGTTGCTTTTGGGGATGCGACCTCCCTGAGGTGTTTATTCTTCTCTCGTTTTTTCTTCTAACGCTCCCCTCTTGTTTTCCACAGATCTTATACCATGTTCTGTGTTTCTCCAGCTGGGCGGCTCGCTGGCCCTTACCGTCTTGTCTTCTCCTGTTGGGTTTACCCCCCTCCTCACACGTCTGGTTTCCTTTCCTGGTTGTGATCCCTCATTTCCCCTACATGTAAGTATGTTTCCCTCCCTTATTGAAATGTTAGCTTTTGACTCTATCCTTACCTCCTCTTCCTTGTTACCCTTTCTAATTGTTCTCTTCTTAAAGGTGTCACTTTTCTTTATGGCTTTCAGCTTCTTTCTTTTCTTCTATTTCCTACTTCATCATATCGAACACTCCTTCTTCATTCATTTTTCCTCGTTTTTCTTTGCTCTGAGATTTTTTCTCACTGTAGTTGTTCTCTTTTTCCTATTTGTCTTTAATGTCAGTACGTATTGTTTCATGGAACGTTAAAGGTCTTAATTCTCCCATTAAGAGACAACGAATTCTCTCTCACCTTGCCAAATTGAACGTAGATCTTGCCTTCCTGCAAGAAACTCATCTATCTGAAACGGAATCTGCTAAGCTTAAAAGAGGCTGGGTGGGAGAGGTCTGTTTTGCTCCTGGAGATGGTAAACGAAATGGTGTCGCTATTCTTATCCGTAAGTCTCTTACCTACTCCTTGTTGGCTAATGAATCAGATTCTGAGGGTAGGTGGATGCATGTCAAGCTTTCCTTGAGGGGTGTTCCACTCTCCCTTCTCAATGTTTACGCTCCCACAGGCCGTGACCCGCTCTTTTGGCGCGTGATGGCTACTCGCATCACTAAATGTAAATGTAAATGTAAATGTAAATGTATGAAGCTTATATAGCGCATGACTTACCCTGGGGTATCTCCGCGCTTGCTTAGGGAACCCATCCTGGTATTCCCCTGTGAGATAACCCTGGCAGGGTATCCACAAGGTGAAAGCCAGGCATCCCACCACGAGGGGCCGATGTGGAGATTAAGCAAGCTATTGCCCAGAGTCGCAGAGTGTGAACCCATGAGTCGAGAAGGCACCGGAGCGAGAATTATCGAGTCCGTGGAATTATTGAGCCCAAGACCCGCCGAGGCGGGGAATTGAACTCTGGTCCAGGGCCGAGCTCAAGCTCCAGGTCTGCCGCCTCTAACCCCTGAGCCACACTTCTCCACTAATCTCAATGATGACAATTTCATTATCGCAGGGGACTGTAACCAGCCTCTTGACCCATTTTTAGACCGCAACTCCAAAGCGTTCTTCGTTCCAAATAAGCCTCATAAACTCTTTACTTATGCAGTGTCACAGCATAAACTTATTGATGCTTGGCGTTTGTGTAATCCAACGACTAAAGAGTTTACCTTTTATTCTCCCTCTCACCATTCCCAATCACGCATTGATTACATTTTTATATCCCACCATCTTTCGCAGTCTCTTACTCATGCTGAGATTGGTCCTATTCTTTTATCTGATCACGCCCCAGTCTCTATTAATATTGATATCCTACCCAAAGTCATTGGTCCTAAGAGGTGGCGTTTCAATAATTCCCTACTTTTAGATTCCAAGTTTACCACCTCCTTCACTGACTTTTTTAATGAATATTTTACCTTTAATGATACCCCTTCCATTCCTACTCACACTATTTGGGATGCATTCAAGACCACAGCTAGGGATTTTATCATCCAATATGTGGCTCGAAAACAGAAGACTGCACTTAAATATACTAGTGATCTCCTCTCCAAAATCAAGGGCCTGGAACACTCCTACTATACCTCTCACTCAAAGGAAAGCTTGACAGCACTTATTGATGCCAAGTTGAAATTCAATAAAAAATCCACAGAGGATGCCTCTCTCTACCTATTGAAATCTAGTTCGAAATTTTACGGTGGAAGAAACAAAGCAGGAAAAATTCTGGCGAATTATTTGAAAATCAAACACAATAAATTAAATATTGAATCTGTATTTGATGACAATGCTGTTCTTAGACATAATGACAATGATATTCTGGATGAATTTTCCCGCTTCTATTCTACCCTTTATTCCTCTGAGACTCATCCCACTCCCCAGTCTCTTTCTGACTTTTTCTCTACTATTCGCCAACCAGACCATTTTCCTATTGACCTAACCTCTTTGGAATTGGATATATCCCAGCAAGAATTACTTTCCGCCCTTAATTATCTCAAAAAAGATAAAGCTCCAGGACCTGATGGCTTCACTGTTGAGTTCTATCTTCATTTTTCTAAATTACTCATGCCTAAATTACATTCCCCTATACATTCTTTTGTTACCTTTGGCAGCTCTTCAGGTACCTTTTCTGATGCTCATTTTTGTATCATTCCTAAGGAAGGGAAGGACTCTCTGTACTGTAAAAATTATAGACCGATTTCTCTTGTCAATATTGATTATAAGATTTATGCCAAATCCCTTGCAGCTCGATTAGACCCCTTTTTACCTGACTTATTAGGCCCCGAACAATCTGGATTTGGTAAAGGGCGCCTTAAAACTGATAATACTAGACATTTTACCCCTTACGAAATACACCTTCAAACCTGATTTTGCTGCTTCTAATTTCACTTGGAATTCTTCTCACATCAAATACTTAAGTTTACATGTTACTCCCTCCATCGCAGACACGGTTTCACTTTGTCTCAACCTCTGCACCCAGAAACTTTCCGATCTCTCCACCAAATGGCATCCACTTTACCTTTCATGGTGGGGTCGCCTCGACACCATTAAAATGATGCTATCCCCCATCGTTTCGAATACTATTTCTAATATTCCAGTTCCTATTCCCATGAAGTTCTTTAAGAAGATTAACACCATTCTTTCTTCTTTTCTCTGGTCAGGCAAAAAACCTGTATGTCTCTATCTAGACTAACACACCCTAAATCTGAGGGAGGAGTCAATTTTCCTGACTTTCCAACTTATCATAGGGCTTTCCTTTTTCGCCAGGCCTCCTTTTGGCTACGAGACCCTGATGAACCTTGTCCTTTATGGGTTACTGTAGAACGTCTTTCTCTTTCTCCCTTTACTTTTGCTGAATTTCTATCTTTCTCTCGTAAACCACAGCTATCATCTATTCCTATACATAAATTCACTGTCAAACTCCTCCTAGCCTCTTCCCCAGCCCCTCCCTCCTCTGTCGCAGATTTTTTATCCTCTACCATTTGGTATAATAAAAGTCTCCTTATCAACAACAAACCTTTTTATTGGAAATCTTGGCGGCAGAAAGGTTTAATTTGGGTTTCTCAACTTTTTTATCATTCCACTTTTTGATCTTTTTCCACATTATGCCACTCTTTTGATCTTCCCGCTTCCTTTGCTCGTAAATATCTTATACTTAAAGAAGCGGCGATGTCTACTTATACCCAGCTCCAGCACTCTCATACCCATTCTGTGTCTCCCAACCCCACCTCACAACTTCACTCCATGCTGACTGCTTCTTCTAAAGCCTCTCTCATTTACGCATTTCTTCGTGCTATACCTTCTCCTCGCCCGAAGTCTAAGGTGGAGGAACAATGGGAATGTTACTTTGCTACTTCTTGGCCTATTTCTTTGTGGGATAAGTTATGGGCCAAGATTCGCAAATACTCTTGCTCTGCCACTTTAACACAGACTCTATTTTTCATTTATAACAGGCTTCTTTTTACACCATACTTGCTTAGTAGAAATTATCTTCTGTCCCTGACTCCTGTTGGTCTTGCTCTGCACCCAATGCAACTCTCTTACACATGCTGTTTTCCTGCACTATCGTTCATGATTTCTGGAAACAAATTTGGACCCAAATTAATGACATTTTTCACACTCACATCCCTTTTTCTTTTATTCACATTTTTTTAGGCAGTCTATCCCCTTGCTGGGATCATGTTACTGTTGATGTGTGAATCATTAATTTACTGATAGCGGTTGGATTCCAACAAATTACTGTTAACTGGAAGAACTTTACGAATATCTCGTTTAAAGCATGGTGGTATAATGTCTGTCATAACCACAGGTTAGATACTGCTTTTGTTTTTCCTCTTCATATGGCAATGAAACGCACCACTTTATGGCTTCCTCTAACACTGTACCTTGATATTTGTGCTAAAAATGCATCTCATTTATCACCCATTCAGCAAGAAGTCTCCAAACCTCCCTGATTGACCTTATTGTTCCTGAGTATTTTCTCGTTTAACAGATTTTGCTATTATATCCTTTTTATTCTTTATTGTATAACCTCATCTTGTCTTCATACCAGTTTACCTTTTGTTATTCATGCAGTGTTTTGCTAGATTGCTTTTGCTTCTTTTATGTATCACATGTGTGTATTGTATTGGCACCTCTTATTCCTTAATAAATTCTTTTTGAACTTAAAAAAAAAGTTTGCATTATATAAAACGTTATAAATAAATAAATAAATAGGTCAGCGTTTTAATTAGGCCAAGCTGCAACGTTTTGTTCCGATTGCAGAAATGGCAGAATTTGGCAACTCCGCTGTAGCACGGAGTTGTGGACAAATGGTAATTGCTGCATGGTGGAATTTTTGCTCCTGCGAGGCTCTACTGGCTAGTCCGAGTGAGAGCTGCCATCCAATAACACGTTTTTCGATCACTAGGAGGACTTCCCATGATTTTCTAATGCAGGTGGTTGCGAGCGGTCGTGGTCAGAGAGCTGCTTCTTGAGTAGATTTTCTACTTGAGCAGCAGCAAAATCAACTCAAATGGCTGCTAGTTCTTGCACACCGTGTGGTGCCCTTCGCTCTGATCACAGAGCGAGCTGCATAATGGGCCTATTTCCACCCATTGGCGGAACTCACAAAATGTTATTGTAAGTCTGCTGAATCCCGCAGACTGAAATTCCGCAAGTTCAGCCCTCCCCTTGTTTTAATGCAGCAGCTACCTGCCAGTCTGCATAATCTTCAGCTCATGAACTTGAATCTTACTACCTTATTGCCTGTGGTCCTAAAATTCTGATGGCCCTGGTAGAAGGAGTAAACAGGCCCATCCAAATTACAAGTTCAGTTTTTTCACAAGGACATTTTAGCTGCCTTATGTCTGTTGATTCCCTGCCTAGGAATTGCTGGGATGCCCAGAATAGGTAATTCCATGGCAGGGAATTAAAAGGGATCCTAATAGGCTGCTCATAATGAGGGCCTGAGTATGATAGCTCAGTTGGTTAATTACCTTATACAGATATCTGTGTGTAAACTGCCACTCACATGTTTGAAACATCATCATTCATCAGATGCTTAGGTACGTGTATGCTGCAGGGCTCAAGGATGAATCCTGGTGAGATAGCAAGAGGCAGCTCATCTGTTAAGGCGGAGGAGCGTTGCCCCACAGCTCTTTCAGCAGTGCAAACATGAAAAATAAAACCATGTTATCAATTTATTTTTCATCACGGTTTAAGGAGGGGCAGGCCATCCTGATGAACAGCAGCAGGAAGGAGGAGTCATAGGCACTGTAAGTGCGCATGTCGGTTTGGCCGGTCTTCTTAGGAAAGCTAAACTGATATGTGCACTTAGATTTCTCCACCGAGCTGTGCTGCACAGCCGGGTGGAGAACAGGCACAAGCTTCTAGGGCCTGACTGAGCATCAAACCAGGCTGCTCAGATCAATTTCGGAGCTTCTCTAATGCTGGGTAATAGTATTACTAGAATGAGAGCAGTGTCTGGATTGGCCTAGGTGTCGGAAGTCTTTGGAACTGTGCACCAGCAGAGGAGCAGAGCTCTGTGGCGGTGAGGCTGTGAGGCCGTGAGGCAGCAGGTAAGTTTTATTTACATTTTTTCATGGACACTGTCGGTGAGGGGGAGGTAGAGGTTGCGTACACCGTTAAAGAGTGACTGGGTTTTTGCAACGTCTTCCTGCCGTGTTAGACTGAAATTGTTGTGGGAACTGCTTCTTAATAAAATATTGCCTTTTTCGCTCTGTAGATATTCACACTGCACTGATTTGCACTGTCACAATTTGAGTTTATGTTTGCCTCGATTGGTGTATTGTTTTGGAGGGAGGTGAGTATGCATCTTTCAGTTTGCTAAGAATTAATCTCCAGGTATATATGTGCATCTTCCTACTCAAGTGTGAAATTTCCACTTTCGGGGAACACATAACTTTTTGCTTCTGCTTCGCAAAATACCCCTCAGTGTAACAGAAGTCAAGTAACACATGCACAAAATTCATAGCCATTCCACCATCAACTTGCCCTACAGACTCTAGAGTGTGCACCTGCGTTGCATTTATACAGATGAATTCCCACAGACACCTGCATGGTGCTGAATGAGCGGTTCACTTGTTGGGGTGTTCATAACTCTGAAGCAAGCAGTATAGAGAACCTCTCCCTCCCTCCTTGTGGAAGTGGCTTGGATTCTAAGACTGTCCTTTGTGTCTGTGGCTCCCGTCATGTGACCTTTCTTCTCACAGCCAGACAGCAACTCTCCATTGGGCCATCAAGATTTGTTTTTTGGTTGGTTTCTCAAGCCACTCCCGAACAGACATGGCCCAACTTCTCAAGGCACTGGTTTCATGGAACCTATACACATATGTCCTTGCTTTGGACTTTCTCATCTCTGCCAAGGTGAACAAGCTTTTGTTTCTCTCTGTATTAGTTGACTGGATTTTGTTTCTCTCTGTATAAGTTGACTACATTGTGTTTCTCTCTGTATGAGTTGATAGGATTTTGTTTCTCTTTGTATGAGTTGGCTTGATTGACTGCTCCTATGTTTTTTTTGCTATCTTTTCTCCCACCCTGGCCTTACTCTTCATAACACTGCATTTTCAGCTCGTTGCACAACAAATAACTGTCCTTTTTGATTTTCTTTGAGAAAATATCCTAGGAAATAAATAACTACTTGCAATAGCTAAACACACAGTGTTAATGTTTACTTTTGGGACTTGACTATGAATCCAATAACTTGGGGCCAGATGTAGGTAAATTATATTTACCGACTCTTAAATACCGAATTTTACCGATTCGGTACTTAAGAGTCAGTAAATATGAAGGAGGGAGATGTAGGTATTACAGAATCGGTATATACCGAATTGTTAAGATTCGGTATTTACCGATTCTGTAAATACCGAATCGGTATCCCCCATTGATTCCTATGGGCCTTGAAGCCCATAGGAATCAATGTGGAATACCGAATCGGTATTTACCGATTCGGTAATTACCTATTCTTGCAAGGGTGCAGGGGGTGTCACTTTGACACCCTCTAGCACCCCAATTACAGGCTTGTGTGCCATGTGGCACACATACATGCCCTATGGGCATGTCTGTGTGTCACATGGCACAGGTGTGCATGCACAGATGTGCATTCACACCTGGATTCGGTATTTTACCACCCAATTGGATTGGGTGGTAAAATACCGATTCTGAAAGCCCTGTGGCACTCTGACATGTGCCAGCTACATCTGCATTTACAGAATCGGTATTTTACAGAGTCTGTATTTACTGATTCGGTAATTTTACCGAATCAGTAAATACAGAATCGGTAAAATACTGATTCGGTAAATGCATGCCCTACATCTGAAAACCCTAATACCGGTCTGAAACGGACAAAATCGGCCGTTTCTGACCGGTATTAGGGCTCCTACATCTGGCCTTTGGTTTGTTCTTTGTTTAATGGTATTTGGCTGAGAAATACATATGTCAACCATGTGTTGGTCCTACCAGGGCGCCTGCAGTGGTCTTTAAAGAGTAGTTTCTTTATTTATTTCGCACATGACCATAATATTTAATGACACTTTATCCTAATGTATTCCCTTATTCTCGCGAAAGCTTACACACAGAACTGCAACTGTGCCCCCAGACCTGCGGGCCTTCAGCACAAAGGATAGGATTAAGAAAAAGTTCGTAAACTTCACACTGTTAATGCACAAACTTGGCCCAAGAGTATTAGAGTGCAGAACATGAGAACCAGTTTCATTACGTATTTTATTTTTTAGACACGGAAAGATTAGATGACTCGCCCAGAATCTGACCCTCGCAACTGGGTTCTTAGATTCAAAGTTGGCTGTTTTGCAGTTTGGCCACATCCACTTCCCAGGTCTCTGGCCAGATCCTTTCTACTGGCATTAAAATTCTACTGGGATAATCAAATTCACCCTGCTTCATTTGTAGGTAATCATCTGAGCAAATACCTACATATCAACATTCAGAGGAGTGCCTTCTATTCCAGAATACAGTTCATATAATGTCCACTTACTCAAATCCCTTTGCCAAGACAAACAACTGTTTTTGAGCCTTTCCAATCATGACAGTTTGTTTTCGAGCCCAAATCTAGCCCCAGTGGCAGGAAGCACAAACAAGCTTTAGTAGTCAGGATTCCCAGGAAACATACTTTAGAAGACACAGGGAGAGACTAGTTCAGGAAAATGGCCTGGGTGGGATAACAAATGAATCGCATATGAATTTGAGGTCTACTTCAGTGGCACTGAGACTTCTTGCTTTCTGATATTTGCTTCAAAATGCTCCATTTGCCCACTACTCAAACTTTTCCCAGTGTTAAAACCCCAGAACCCCACCCCCCCTTATGAAGGTCAGGCTTGCTACCTACTCTCGCTCACCATAGGGCACTCATCCCAAACTTTTACGGCTTACCACTTTAAAATATCCCCAGCCGCCACTGAAGATAGCTTGTAAGATATCTTGGTGAGTTGTGACGGTTGTTGTATTATTAGTTTACACCTAAAACAGCTGACTCAGACAGCTCATTGAAACATAGTATGTAGAAATACATTTAAATATTAACAGAGTGACTTGTGAATAGAGTTTGTAAACAATGCCACAGTCTATAGTTCTTATAGGTTAAAAAAATACAGGCTTACAAAGGGCAGTCTAGGAGTAGATAATGTACTTGTTTTCCTGTGACAATGTCAATATCTGTACCGCCTCAAGTCTTTCAAATGCACTATTATTTTCCTTACACTATTTTGACATACAACGTTTTTCACAGACACATTAAATGTGGCACTATTTGTACTTATTCTGTTGGAAGCAAGTAGTATGCTTAAATCACCTTGACTCCTCTTCAGCTGTTTATCCTCTTTAAGCCGAAAATAGTAATGTCAAGTTTGGTGATATCTATTTATAAGATACGTAAAGCAATTCAGTTTGTTGTCTAGTCTGCATATTATTATTTTTATTAATTATCTATATAGAATACTCATCAGTTGCAGTCCTGTTGTCAAACAAATGTCTCACAAAGATTATAATCACAAATGAACATTACAAAAGATTTTTATTTCAGTACTTGGGCAATAGATGGATGATGCAATAGTACAGAACGAGGGGCATATTTACAAAGAAGTGACGGAGCGCAGAATTAGCCTTTTTAGCTTAATGCCACGATCTACCTCTTCTTGAACCAAGGGCTGCGCCGTATTTACAACAATACGGGGCAGCCCTGCATTTCCCCCTGCGCTGGTACTCATTTCAGTAGCCTAGCGCCAATGCAGGCACCCTTCCACCATAGTGTGACTGTGACTGCGTTGGGGGGAATAATCTGGTGAAGGAAGGTGTCGCTACCTGCACATAAACAATCTTGAATGGCGATTTGAGTTCTGTAGATAGGGGTTCGGTGGGGGGCGGATCGCCCCAGGCGGCACGAGCTTTGGGTGCAGCGGCACACACCCCTCCCCCGCTCTTACCTGCGGCCATAAGAATCGGCATCCCTCGTCTCTTACCTGCGGCCGTGGCAGCCCTATGAAGTGCCAGTAAGTCCCACCCCGATCTTTGATTAGGCTACTGTGGGCAGCAGATGCAGTGGCCGCCATGGGCGGCCTAAGGGCTAGCTACGCCACCGGGCGATTTGTAACTTCTATGTGTGCTGCTTTGTGCAACACACATAGAAGTTGCAACTTGTCATTTTTAAAATGATTGTTTATGTGCAGGAAGCGATACTTTTCTGCTTATGTGAGGAAAGGGATACCTTTCTGCACATAAACAATCAGGCATGGCGTTCTGCTGTTTCTATGTGTGCTGCACAATGCAGCAAAAATTAGGTGAAATATAGCATTTCTCGATGTTTTGCCATGTTAAGACCAGCTTTTTTTTTGGCCTTAATTTTAGTGCTGCCTCCTATTTACGCCACCCTTGTAAATAGGGGGCAGCGTCAAAATCAATAGGTGTTGAGGTGGATCACCTACCGCAACACTCATTGCCCACCCCTAAGTATAGTGTGAAAGGGTGCCTTCTTTACCAGGCAACATTAAGCCACGTTAAGTGGCTTAACACTGCCTTGTAAATAAGGCGAAGCCCATTCCGCCACATGAACGTCTTCAAAAGTGACATCCCTGTGGTGACAGGGGCTTGTTAATATGCCCCCAAGTGTGGTAATAGATGGCAAGTGTCATATGGGTCGTTATATTAGAGCCAGAACGCAGCAAGTACTAACAGATATCTGTATAGACCACAATGCAAAGCATATACAATTTACCTGGAGAAAGGGAAAAATTTCTACTGGCTTCACAAACAAATTATATATTTGCTATGCTTGGTCATAATGAGTATATTTAACTTCTTTGGCTTAAGGTGTTCTGGTGGTGAATGTTGGACTGACTCTGATTTGCCGTGGAAGAATGTTGCAATGTGAGGGTCCAAGAAGCTGGAATGAATGGAATAAGGACGTTACACAAGAACGTTTAAGTGCAGTTAGTGGATGCCAATAAGGTGATGGCAAGTTGCTTGAGGGGTTGTATTGGGATAAACATACTAATTTAGAGTTCTGTGGACAGGGTACACAGTACACAGTCGCAATTGCTATAGAGTACCCTGTCCACCAAACTTTCAGTCTGCCCACCTAATTTTGTATCGTACTGATTACCAGTTTTATTCTGCCAGAGTGAAATTTACTTCCTTGGCAGAAACTTTCCTCTAATGGCTCGAGTGAGTACAGTCTAAACCGTCTGACTGCCTGCCCCATTTCAAGTGGGCAGTTGTGTGATATTTTTTATTATCCATAACTCTCTGAAAAATCCTTGCAGTGAGGGACAGTAAAAATAAAATAAATGACCCAGCCACACTACGATGGTCAAGTCCAATGGTGCTGGGGCCATTAGTTTTTACATTTCCAAAATCAAACTCCTGCTGTTGGAGTTTGCATTTGGCAAAGTAAAACCTTTTAACAGTTTGGCGTAAGCGTTTGTCACCAATGAAGGACGCACACCAAACTTTTAATTGGTTTTGTATGCACCGCTGTGACAACAGTTCATACAAACCCACACAGTTAAGCACAGGGCTTGTGATGAACATCTAAATTTGTGGGTAGAGTAAAGGTAGGTTGGCAGACGTAGAGTACACTGCCACCCTGATTCCCTTTACTTTGTCCGACAAACTCTAAATCAGCCCCTCAATATCTGACAACTAACCTTGGGATGTACTAGGAATGGCTTTGAACACTAGCATTTGAAGTTTATAAAGATCCATGTTCTTAATGCAAAGACAAGCACCTGTCGCAGGGATTCCGTTCTCCTACAGAACTGTGCATAGAGACTTGGAACCTCAGGGAATTAGGGTGTACCAAAACTCACCTTAGTACCCAAAATCCCCTACCAGACTAGCTACAGTGTCTCATTGGTCATTACACACTCCCAATGCTTAGACAAACCAGAACATGAACTTAGAATACGTCAAGTAACGTGGAACACATGAACACTCTTTCGTTATACAATCATTTCAATCCAGAATAAGGAGTAAATGAGGACGCGTGCACATTTGAAATGTTTATTTACTAATGCAGTGTTGTCAAACGCAGTATCTTAGCTATTACAAGCAAACATAATATAAGAAGCAAAGTAATCAGCATAGCTACTAGTCCATAGAATATAAAAGGTGGCAGCATGCTAAAATGATTAGGGTTAAAGAACACCTAATTCTCACTCTCCCTAGCTAGTATATTATATTATAACTAAGAAGGTCTCTTTGGGTTTTAGCAGGGCGGCCCATACCTCAGATCCTAGTGGTAAGGGATCACATCATCTTCCACCAGCTCTCTGCATGCGAAACACCATCAAGTGTCTGTATATGCTCTTTGCAAAGCAATATAAAATGGGCCTAAAGCCAGAATTTGGCCGCAGCTGCATGTATGTTATGTCTAGGAAGGTGCGAATATCAGACCTCACAACAACCACTGTGTCGAGTTATCCTTGAAGGTTTCAGCACTCACTGTACAGACACAGCTCACTAAGCAAATCTGATATCAGAGTAACAACATATTATTCTCGTGTGAATCAAAACACTCTACTAGGCTCAAAGCTAAAATAACAGTTATGTGTCGTGTGCAGAAGCAGCAGAAAGGTAAAATGGCGTTTAAACTTCCAATAAGCTCATGCTAACTTAACACAGCATATAGGCAAAGCTTATCTATATGACACCCTCCCATGATCCGAGCACGAATTATATAAGATAAGACAAGATAAGATAAGATAAGGGGCTCATTTTTGAAATGCAGAGTTCAAGAACGATAGTCAGTTCAAAGTTGAGGAAGTAAGAAAAAAAATATTTTCGTCACCCCAAAAAACAAAATCTCACCATCATGACAATTTAGTGTTCTCTTTAATCATAGTCAATTGGTCTGGGACTTAAAAAGTTTTTTCATAATTTAAAAAAAAGTCATAAAGAAAAAGTTAAAAGTCAACAGAGGCCTCCATTGGCCTCAGCAGAGGACTGAATATGCAAAATAAGCAGCAACAGCTTCCAAAAGGAAGTCACTGTTATCATCCGAAAACAATTCAGCCATCCAATTCAATAGTGGGAAAGAACATACATGCTCTTCAATTACCGGAGCCTCTATCACCATCAGAGGACAACTCGGTGGGTTCTCAATGAAGCTGTGTGCCAAGAAATCTTGCGCCACTACGAATAGATTCCAATGACCCAGTACTCCATGCATCGCTGCCAAGGCCATAATCCCTCCTTTAGAACAAAACAACTCATTAGCAACTAAGGGACTCATGAGGTGATTAAAATCCACGTCATGAGACACAATATTGCAGAGACACAAATCCAGGGCCCAGTCGAAATCGCAGCTCAGGCAATGAAAGACAGGCTGGACACATGCAAAATAGGAAAATCTAAATGATAATCCATATTCTGCACTTAAGGTGGCGAACGGCAGCGTGCCATAGCATTTAAGCATCCTGTTGCGAAACAGTGCCAGCCGCGACAGCTCGTCTTGGAACACAGGATGTGCATCTATTTTTAATAAAACAAAATAGCACGAGAACGCCTGCAGCGAGCGCCAGTAAAACGGGAAATCCACCAAATAAGCTGGAAAAGATTGAATGGAAGAAAGCAGGAATGACTCCAAATATCTTTTCAAATGAAGTTACAAGACCATGGCTAACTACTTTTAAAAAATGCTCCAGCCCCGATGTGAAGGATGCATTAAAGATTGTATGAATCAGTTCACTGAAATGTAACGGTAGGTCAGTATTTAATAAAGCTTGCACCTCTGTGTGGGTGTTAGCTACGTGAAGGACAAATGTTTCAGGAGCTAAAGTCAGGGCAACTTCTTTTTGTGACAATAGGGCTCTTAGTCTACTCATTCCATTGAACTCTGCCTTCAAGGTCGGAATCCTCGGCCAGATGGAAACATCCAAGTTCCCATGCCGGGGTGGATACAAAACATTTTTCAGCAAACCACCCGTTCACTGACTGTAACCACATAAGCAATGCCGTTTATTAACCCACAGCAATCCTCATTATTTAAAAGTAAATGACTGCAGTTTGCCAGTAATGTGAACGTGGGGAAGATTGCGGGAACGGGGGTACCTTTCAAAACACAGGCTAAATTAGGCTGTTCTTGATTACAAGAGCGTGTAATTGAACATGTCTACACAGTAATGAGTGATCTGGTGTTTCCGTGCACTCTTCACCTTGGAGATAAACTTCCCTTCCTTCTCTAAGGCATCTGTATGTAAAAGGAAGCGACCAGGCTTCATGGAGGTAGGAACTACCAAGAGGCTCGTATCTACCAATTGCAAAATATTTCATACAATTTGTAAATTTGAAAAGTGCAAGCGGTAAAGTTATTAATTCGCGGATAAGCCACGTTGCAGCAGTGGCCTCTGCCACAGAGAATGGTAAAGACTCCAATCGTTCAATGTTTAACATGGAAAAAGATGCATCTCTCATTGAAAACAAACGCTGCTTGTCAGTTAAATTAAACGGGGAGAAGAGAGAGGAGACATTCATGTAATTCTAAGGCACTTTTCCGGCCTTACGCGTCTTCAGGGTCCACGCAAACTGCATAATAGAGCACAAGTGATTTTGACCATGGTATAACACAGACACTTCATCTTGTACAATATCAACAACAGATGATACAATATTATCCAACGTGTAAATGCGGGAAGAAAGCGTGTTAATGCTATTATCTACAACTGCAAGCACTTTTTCTAAGTTAGCTTGATCAATAGCCCTAAGGCGGGTGCCACCTCAATTTGTGATGTTTTCCCGATTTCATTGTAAAGCGCATATATCCATCTTTTTGATCTGCCACTAGCCGGGCCTTTTATGAAATCATTTAAATCAACATCATCAGTCAGCTTAGATAGATGCAGTTTAACTGAAGCCAAGGTAGAATGTTTGAGCCAATTCCGACATAATTTGCCTACTGAGTAAGTGGTGACAGAATGGTCATTCTCAAAACGGGGATCTGCCCTGACTTGTATAAAACCATCAGCTAAACCTAGAAAACGATGTTGGCACGAATCTGCACTTCTGTGCCATATCAACCAACCCTTGGGATCCAAACTGGATATGTTAAAGGACGAATTTGGCAACAGAGTTTGCAACTCACTAAATGAACATTTTGTAGTATTACTCCAACCTGAATATTCCTCTAAATCAGGGAAGGAAGGAGTATTTAATTTTTTAGCAGTAGCCAATCAAAGGCATGTTGTCTGTGAAATGGTAGAATTCAAAAACAACATATGATTCGGGATGAGACATGCGCGGTGCAAAGCCTCAGTGCCTTGCACCTGCCAACTTTTAGAATCTCAAACTGATTTAATGTCAACTGTTTCCTTCCATAACTCGTAGCCTCCAACAGCTAGCTGGTCTAGAAAGGACTTCGAGTACAATAACTTAGTATCGGTAAGTCTAACCTTGGACATGGACTTTTCTGTCATTTTAAAATAAAATGAAGCGGGATTGGACTGATTAAAGCCAGTAAAATAAGTGTACTTTTTCAAAAAGGTACTTGAACTGCCTTGCAAAGGAGCTGGGTAATGCTCCCACTGTGTATAATTTACAGCACTCCTTCTGGAATTAGTTTTATGTAGGTAGTGGTTGCCAAAATGTTGGAAACAAAATAAATCACCATAATTAGCAGATTCTAAATACAAATCTTCAGCATCAAAGGCAGCATAATATTTCAAGTCAGAAAACAATGCCTCTACGACCTGAACATCCCAAACATCAGAACGTATGTTTTGTTTTACTACATCCCCCATGTTAACTTTAAGCACATTAGGGACATTAATGACCTCAGTGGGGCCATGAATTTGAAATTTAACAGCATCCCATACTATCCCATCCAGGACAGGCCAAGCAGTGATGTTAACAAACGCCAAGTCTCTATTCAATCTGTGTGCAGTATGTGACGAGGAATGGGGTGCCAATGTTTCATTTAGATGTCGAATGCATGTTCTCTCTTCGACATAGTGTCCATTGATGAATCGGAAAAAATAAAACACAAAACCAATTGACATAAAAAGGTAAATCGAAAAAAGCACCAGTCAATTATATGTCCAAGGAGGAATCAAAAAATGTTTTTCAAATAAACTTGTATAGAGTGCAATCCGTGAGGGCTTTCCTGATGTGTGTGAGACAGTGTCAAATAAAAATCTGGACTCTGTGGCCAAACGAGTTTGCAAATCAGGCATTGATAAGTCAGTTGGGTAAGTGTAGCCTATTTCATCAAGTTGAGTACCAGGCAATGTACTCAATAAAGCACTAGAAATAGCAGGCATCTTGAGGGCCACCTTCGGCTCAGGATTCGAAGTAGTGGCCAAAACAGTATTTCTCACAATCAAAGGACAGGAGACTGCCGGTGTCATACTAAGAAGAATCGGCCACACTGTGTATCTTGACATTGTCAATGGAGATATACCTGTTTTCTTTATGACCTGGAAGTGGTGGTAAAATGACTGTTCTGGTGCCCTTCACTCCAAGCACAGGAACTGGAGCACGGTAAGATGGAATAAATTCTTTTTTCTTTTCAATCTTCTCCCGAACCAAATCTCCAACTTGGGGTAGCCAGCCAACTACCGGGATCTGCAACGCATCATCCGAAGTGGAGGGCAAATGTTCCTTCGCAAAACTGTCTCTTGTCTTTTGTAGAGTCTGTAAAACATTGCAATGTTCATCTACGTCAAAGGAGGTAGCATCAGCCAATGAGTCTAGACTATCAAGGTCCGGCACATACAGCTTGATACAAAAGAGCATTTCGTATGGGGTCCACCCACCCAGAGACCTTCTAGGAAGATTATTAAGAGCACGCTGCACGCCATTGAGATGGGCCAGCCAGTTCCTGCCAGTGCCTATAACTCGAGCTGTCAATGATTGCTTTAAGTCACGGTTCATTTGTTCCACTACACTGTTGCCCTCAGGCCTGTATGGAGACGAAAACTTGACTTGGACCCCCAACAAAGCCATGGCATCCTTATACGCCTTAGAGGCGAAAGGAGGACCCTGATCCGAATGGAAGGTACCACAGGCAAAAATCCCTACAAAGACACGCAAATCCCTTATGACAGTCCGTGAATCAGCGCTGCGATGCGGCCACACCCATACAAAGCGTGTGCATGAATCAACTGCTACTAAGACGTACTTATATGCAGTATCAGAAGAAAAAGGACCGCAGTGATCTAAATAAACACAACCAAGTGGTTTATTAGAAATGAACAACTGTTTTTGGGGCGGACGCAGCAATCCGAGTTGGGAATCAATCTCTCCCCAACGTCAGGTATTTTCACATAAGGAACCTTATCAGGACTTAAGTGGTATGTGTACTTCGAAGGGAACCCCTTAGGATATTTACTTCCCTTCTCAGTGGCAGCAACAGCCGTCAAGATATCATCATCAATCTTACTTTTGGACCGTGTAACTGCTGCAACTAAATATGTCGATACCGCTGATTTCGCTGCCTCATCAGCAAGCGAGTTGCCAAGAGCGTGGACTCCAACGTGCTGATGACCAAGAGTATGAATTACAAACACGAGTGGTAACTGCTCTTTAAGCTCAGCCACTCTGACCCAGATCATTTCATGTTTTATTGTGCTACCCTTGAAATCACGAAAATCATTCTGAATCCAAAGGAACAAGTTCTCATTGTAAGACTGGACACAGTAGTAAGAATCACTTACAATAAGAGTCGTCACACTAGGATCAGCGTACTCCAATGCAAGCATCAAAGCACGAAGCTCTGCCAATTGTGCGGTGCAGTCCCCTAGAGTCTGCGTGTGCACGACTCTTGACTTGAGCTCATCGTTCACCATGGCACCTACCACAATGGCGCATGCGGAAACGTAGGTGTGTTTAGAGCCATGCGCAACCTGCGCCGAACCATCAGTGTATATGATGCAATGGAAATCCTACAAAGGCCGCATAGCCAAGGGTGCAGGATGAACAGTTCATATTGCAAAAACTCCTGCGACCGTAAGGAGGCATCAAAAATGAATGTGACATTCGGAGATGTCAATGAAGCAGCCCATTGTATCCACCGAGCGGGCAAAGCTTTAGAATTAGGTACACTGGCTTTCGTGACTGCCTCCAAAGCAGGACACGGGGTAACAACCAACATGCGTTTTCCCTGTGACAGAGCACGTTCCTTAAGAATCGCCATCTGTACAGCGTTTAAAACCTTCTCCACAGTGGAAAACCGCATTTCAGCCAAAGAGTACAAGTGTGACTTGTAGGCAATAGGTACTGTGTCTCCTTCGTTAAAAGTAAGGTAAGTGAAACGCACCGTCCCAGGAATGATTCTTATCACCAGGTTGGTGTAGTTGTGTGAGAAGTTGGCCTGATATGTGGTGTTTCCAATTCTGGAACCACCTTGTATCAGTACAAACAATCCCTTATGGTGTCTGGTTGTAAGTCAACCTTGTTAGACAAGCTATCCTAGGGGTAGCATGGACTAAGCAGCCTTAAAGGCTTAACTTAAGAGGTCGTGTTAAGCGAGCTGTTTTAACACATACAATCCTGTAATACCAAATGAAAGGACACCACACAAGTATATATTATAAAAATATATGTGTTTATTTCTAAATTAATTCCTCAGTACTCTTTATGAGCAAAGGTGCACAGGCGTTAAATCAAAAGCACAGTATAACATATAAAGTTGCACAATTATGGATGAGGGCGGGTGGCCACTCAAACCATATATTAAAAAAGTGGTATAAGAGATACCAATCGAACAGTGGTTAGGCCTAGGGCCTAGAGAATCGCTGGGAGCAGTCAGGACTAGCAATGCTGAAGCCGGGAGAAGCCCGCGGGATTCGGGTGCTGCACGTAAAGTGCGGCTTGCACCAATGCAAAGTCAATGGTGCGTAAAAGTTACACAAAGTTAGTTTAAAGATACTTCCGCTGAACCTAGAGGAACAAAACTTAAGACACAGACCCTAGGGGTGTGTACCAACGTGGGAACACCGGCGTTGCAATGTTACCTCACCCACAGGAAGTGGGTGCACAGGGTCAAAGTGGCGTCGGGTTTTGACACGCAGGCTCTTGGAGCTGGAGAAGCTGCAGGCGATGGGAAGCAGAAGTGTCCGGTGTGATCCAAGGGTGGATCGAAGTCGAGATGAAGCTGAAAGCAGAGGGGACAGAGTCTGGGTCACTCAGCAGTGACCAGGGTGGAACCAGGACGGAACCAGGCAATGTCGGGCGCAATCAGATGGTTGTCGAGAGGCTTCTCTCCACTGTCACGTGGGCTCTAGGGCATCTGCGACATCCAGGAGCAGATCACGATCTGTCCCACGCAGGCTCTTGCCGTCAGCACCGTCAGCTTTAAGATTGCAGCAAACAGCACTTGGCAAAAGCAATCCACGCGGAACCGGGAGATTGCTTCTCACTCAGACCAGGAGGGTCAGAGTGGGGGCTCCTTTTCACAGGAGCTGGTGCAGATCTGAAGCAACCAGAAAAGCAAGTCGTTTTTGGTTTTTCGTCGACACAGGGGCCACAAGCCAGCTGGCAAGTGACCGGGCCAACGCGTCGAGCCAACACAAGCAGAAGGGCCCCACGCAGCACTCGTCAAGTGTGGAGGTGGTAGCTTTGGTGCAAGTGTAGCTCAGGGTTGGGGCTTCTCAAACCCCAGTGTACAGCTTTGAGGGTCACTCGTGGGCTGCACGGTCAGCATCTTGTGGCCTTTTCAAGATGGCGTGCCCCACGCTTCCGGTCACCTCCACGGGTCTCAGCTCTACAGGGACTGTGGATCGGGCTGGAGAAAGGCAGGCAAGCTTAATCTCGTCGATCTCTGCCGCTCGTGTTCCGGCGGGAACTGCAACAAAGCAAGGGTCGAGGTGCTGGGTGGTACCTGTTTGCACAGGGTGGTCACTCCTTGACCACAAGGGAGATTCTTCAGTCTTCTTCTACGTTGAGTAGGATGTCGAAGGGTCCAGAGTTCATTTCTTATGTTTCTTCAGGATTATCTGAGTTGCATTGACACTGCTCCTACTCTTATTCGAATCTGGTGGGCTGGACATCCGGCTAGGTCCCCTCCTATGGGTGGGACCCAGGAAGGGGGTGGATACACCCCTTTCCTTTGATCCAGGCCACGCTGGGACTGGGCCTGGTGTGCTCCAGAACCGGTTTGGCCGGATTATGCAAGGGGCAGCCTTGTGCTCCCCAGGCAGTGTCTGGTTTCTTTGAAACCTCCCTGCTACAATCCACTATCTCCTGTCTGGGGTGGTTTGACACCGCCCTGCGACAGGAAACCCTTTGTCCAGGCCACCATTTGCTGAGTTTTGGTCAGCAGCAGGAGGCCAGACCCGTGTCTGTGGCAGAGGCATCCATTTTGTGGATCTGAGGCTCTTTTAAAATCAACCGCGTTTCAGTAAAGCAACATGTCTTCTCCCTCTAGAAGTTTGGAATGCTACCCCGTCGCCAGAACTGGCGAGGGGGTAGTATTCCAATTCGTATAACACCTTACACGACATGTTTTGATAAAGCCAAACCAAAGTTGCTATATAACCGCGAGGATTATAAGGCACTTAATAGTATATGGTATGGCATTATCCCAGATCAGCTTAGGGAGTTGTTCCCAACAGCTGCAGACAGGTTCAGCTCATGCCAGAGCTCCATTTCACATAAAACCACGCACTCTGCCTCCAGGATTGATAAGGCCTTCCATAGGAGTGACTCATAGGTTTATATGTGTCCAGATATAGGTTTAGATATAGGTATACTATATCTAAGCAAGGGGTGCTTACACCCACTTGCCCCAGCTGAGTGATCAGCCAGTTGTGTCAATTTAAGAACCAGCCAGGGGTGGCAAAAGCTATGCTTCAGCCCCTGGTAGGCCTTGGTGGCACCTATGCCCTGAGCACCTATAGTGCATGGTACAGGGGCTGACAAGGAGTCCATTTTCCAATTGTGGTATGTACCTATAGCACATGTATTACAAATTTAGAGAGAGAACAGCAGACTGGGGGTCTGATTAGCAGGCCCACAGCCTCAGTAAGTCGAAAACTAGTGAAGCAAAAAGCAAAAATGGGGGTGACCATAGGATAGCAGACCCTACTCTCCTACAGGTTGTCACAAGTCAGTAAATATTTAGAAGCGATCAGATCAGCCTGCAAAGATTGCAGTATAGCTGAGTTTTCAGGCAGCCAGCACGATTTGGTGAAAGTAGGTTGTATCAAAGCATACAAAGGCTTGATACGCTGGGCATATTCCGGAATGTATGTCCTCCTGAAATTCAAAAATCCCAGCAAAGACTGTAATTTTTTCAGAGTTGTCGGAGTGCGCAATTGTGCACATTTTTCCAAGAAGTGAGGAGCCAATCCTCTACCTTCATTGTTGAGCTCATAGCCCAAGAACAACACTGTTTAATCTGCAATGTGCGACTTTGCAAAGTTGAATTTGTAAGCGAAGTCTGCAAAGCTACAAATTAAGCAGTCAACTCGACACAGATGCTCCCAAAGTTCGTCGTGTGTGAGATAAATGTCATCCACATATGAGCACGCATCAGGGTCGATTCTCTCTAAGAGAGATACTATGCGGGCGGCAAAATCCCCAGGACTATTCTTATAGCCCATCGGTAAACGCCTGAATTGTTCTTTGACGCCGCTGCATGTAAAACTGGTCCACTGGGAACTTAGACCATCCAAATGGTGGGCATAAAAACCGTTGGAAATGTCAAGCGTGGTTTTAAACCGCTTACGCACAAGACTATCCACTAAGGCAGAGCCGTGAGTATTCTGTACTGCACAGGTACGGCAATGCGAGTTTAAATGCCGGTAATCCAAAACCAAACGATACGATCCGTCAGGCTTGGTTACAGTAAAAAGAGGGTTTTTCATTGGTGACACACACGTTTCAATAACTCCCTGATATTCTAATTGTTCAAGGATCTCCGCAACGGATGTCTTAGCTTCACATCTAATGGGATATTGAGGTTGCGGCTGTGGCTGAGACCGCAAAGGAATCTCGTGGTGTGGGGAAAATTTATCCCACCCACAGTGTGTACAGTACAGAGCCGGCACGAGAGCCTTAGCCCACTCTTCTGCAAAATTCAGCGCATGCTCTTCGAGACCGTGTGCGCGAAACTGGGAAGGATTACCTCCTCCCCTCTTGGAGCTGCGAGAACAAAAGGTGGGGACCAGTCAGCCTCCGCTAACAAAATGTCATAGGTAGTTGTAAGATTTTCCCAAAATACCCGTTTTATGGTACGTTGTATATCACCTTCAATGAACAGGACTATTTCATAAAGTCTGTCAGGGGGAGCAACTCTAGTGTCAGCTGTTTCCACAACAACATAACGGTCAGTCGCTGTCACCTTCAGTAGTGGACGGAGCGCCTCTCGTACTATGGTGATCTCCGCCACGCTGTCCAGCAAGGTCAGAGCCCATGTCTGATTCCGAAGCGGCGTTCTCACTATCTGTAGCATATCTCGCTGTTAAAGCGGCGACTTTCTTTTTCTGAAACTGGGGTCTTTTCAGTGTAGAATCGTCCTGCTTGCCTTTACCGTCTTTCGGGCGGGGCTGGTCACGTCCTTGCTGGCCACCCCAACCCCTGCTGCCTCCTCCTCCTCCGGTCGCCGAGGCTGATGACTCCTGAAAAGAACGAGGAGAGTGTTGATCAGAAACCTGAAATCGATCAGGTGATTTGATCGTCGCGCAGGCAATGGAGACGCAGGACGAGACTCCTGTCTCTGTTATTGTTGTTTACCCTGTTTTTGTTTTTTCGGCCAATTTTGTTTTTTGGTCTTGGGCTGTTCGTCAGTTTCTGACTTCTGCCCTTGGGGTTGTTTTTTCTCTTTTGTAGAAAAAGGCTTGAGGCCTCTACTATTGCGGCCCACGGTTTTATAAGCCGCCACCATAATTTGTGCCAACTGTCGGGTTTGACGACCTCGGGTATCGCCTGCAAAGCATTGGCTACCTGAAAGTTCACTGCATCCCCCTTGACATTAGCAAGTATGAGATCGTAAACTACATCAAAGGAGCCACAAAGGTGCATACCCAATTCAACAGCAGCCTCAGGTCCGTGCTCATCCTGAACACGCTTAAGGACCGTTGGCAAAACAGTCATAGACGGTGTGCCGTAACACCTCACATAGACTCCCGCAAATGTTCTACCCCAGGTCTCACAGTCACCAATTTCAGGGGTCAAGTCTTTCAACATGCTAATTGTCAGAATCCTGTGTTTCTCACCAGGAGTCGTGTTAGGAAATACCGTTTCCAGCAGGTCAAACTTCTCGGCAAGCCTGAAAGGAAATCATCCCTATCCTGGGGGAGCTTGCCAATCACAGCATTGACCATCACGGGACTGAGCTTCATACCGCCCTGTCCAACTGGAAGCGCTGCACCTCCTGGAGCCCCGCCCGGGAGATTACTGGTTATGTATTAACGACCGAATCACGCTAATTGCGACTACATGAAGTCGTCTTAACTCAACCACGGAACATGCGCCGTGTTGAGGGTTAGGTGTAAATCCAGTCAAAACAGGCTAATTTGCGCCTGGAATGGACAAAGGACCTAACCTCGGAGCTGTCAAAGAGTGGGGTAGGGCGCCATCAAACCAAACGCGGTGCTGCCAAGCATCAATAGGAACTTCCTGTGCCCTATACGGAGTATATTCCAGTGACACAGCTGTGGCAGTGTATGTGTCGAACACAGTAGTATTTGCGTTCGCAGCTGGGAAGGTCACACACGAGTAAAAGATTTCGTAAGGGTAAGCTACCTCTGCACTCACCACCATAATCACGGCCATGCCATCCAAGGGAACATTAAAATGCTGCAAATGAATGCGCACCGCAATACGACTATGAGCGGAATGTTCACCGCGACCATAACGACACAGAAAGATAGATGTACAAAGGAAACTTTGTAGCACAACTGGGTAGTGATTCAATGAAACCGTTTAGAAAGATTCAAGCTTGAAAAGACCTATTAAAAAAATAGGTAGGTTTGTCCGACACCACCGTTTTCCGGAAACAATAGTGAAGGGGTTAAGGATTGAATGATGTACTACTCAAGTGTCATGTAATAAGACCACCAAAACATTGGGTGCCATGTCGCAGGGATTCCGTTCTCCTACAGAACTGTGCATAGAGACTTGGAACCTCAGTGAATTAGGGTGTACCAAAACTCACCTTAGTACCCAAAATCCCCTACCAGACTAGCTACAGTGTCTCATTGGTCATTACACACTCCAAATGCTTAGACAAACCAGAACATGGACTTAGGTAACTCAGGTAACGTGGAACACATGAACACTCTTTCGTTATACAATCATTTCAATCCAGAACTAGGAGTAAATGAGGACGCGTGCACATTTGAAATGTTTATTTACTAATGCAGTGTTCTCAAACACAGTATCCTAGCTATTACAAGCAAACATATTATATGAAGCAAAGTAATCAGCATAGTTACTCGTCCATAGAATACAAAAGGTGACAGCATGCTAAAATGCTAAAATGATTAGGGTTAAACAACACCTAATTCTCACTTTTCCTTGCTAGTATATTATATTATATCTAAGAAGGTCTCTTTGGGTTTTAACAGGGCGGGCCCATACCTCAGATCCTAGTGGTAAGGGATCACATCATCTTCCACCAGCTCTCTGCATGTGAAACACCATCAATGTCTGTGTATGCTCTTTGCAAAGCAATATAAAATGTGCCTAAAGCCAGAATTTGGCCGCAGCTGCATGTATGTTATGTCTAGGAAGATGCGAATATCAGACCTCACAACAACCACTGTGTCGAGTTATCCTTGAAGGTTTCAGCACTCACTGTACAGACACAGCTCACTAAGCAAAGCTGATATCAGAGTAACAACATATTATTCTCGTCTGAATCAAAACACTCTACTAGGCTCAAAGCTAAAATAACAGTTATGTGTCGTGTGCAGAAGCAACAGAAAGGTAAAATGGCGTTTAAACTTCTAATAAGCTCATGCTAACTTAACACAGCATATAGGCAAAGCATATCTATATGACACACCTTGATGGTATAGTGTGAAGTAGGGGTGTTTCTGTGGATTCTTTATTATGCTAGAATGGCAAAGTGGCAGTGGTGGTGATAAAACATTCTAACCACATTGAGGGGTTGAAAAGGTATCTTGCAGATGTGGCAAAAGTCATTCAGTGTATTTGGAGGAAAGTTGATACAGGTCGTAGCAGAATTAGTCATATTTGAGGAAAGAAATATAGGACCCGTATCTTACAAGAGTTGAGCATGAAGAGATGTATAGCCATCCAGTGTGAATGTTAGTAAAATTGTGAGATTTAGGTCATTTTAAGTGAGGTGAAAAAGAGAATATTTGGCTATCTGCTTAAAGTGGTAAGAGAACCCCCAAAAAAGTAGTGTAAAATTGTGTAAAGCAGATATAGCAAGGACCAAGGGCAAAGCGTTCCTTGGCACCAACAGGTAATGGAATGGCAGACGATCTTAAAGTCAAAGAGAGAAGGATCAGTCAGGGAGGTAAGAGGAAAATGAATTGAGAGAGCAATCGGCTGTGCTAAGGTGCCCAATACAGTAGGTTGGTCAACAGTGTTGAAAAGTGCAGTTGCATCAAGGTTTAAGAGGATATGTGAAAGTATAAGACAGATGGGTGTGATGAGGGTTGGTGATGTAGCTATGTACACATGTTAGGCCTCTTTAAGTGTAGTGCATAGCAACAAAACTTGACTAGAAGGAGTAAAACAGATTATATAAATCAATGTAAAGGGTCTGTTGGTTGAAATATTTTGTTGTTTTTCTTTAATGATAGAAGCAGCACAGTTTTAAAGTATGTGGTTTTTTTACCTGTGAGAAAATGCCTCTTTTTGTATGGTCGCTCCAAGATTTTCGACTGATGCTGCTTGATTTTTTACACTAAGAGTGTGCCGAGGCCTGCGAAACAGACCTCAGTGACAGTGCTCTGACTCTAAAGTGTATGTCAAATAGGCTATACCCAATTGGGAATAGCTAACTTACCTGTAAGTCCAAGGTATCCAGGGTATTCAGGGTATTTAATTTTGAGGGGTACTCCAGGGCTTGAAGCCCTGATTGTGCCACCCTGTAGGAGCCCCAAGTGAATCAAGACCCATTGTTCCCCACTGCAGACTGTTAGAGCAGGCTGACTTTACCATTGAATGCAATTGCAAAGTGACCACCTTCCCTGGATATGTGTGTAAGTTACCCCTCTAGCAGGACTACCAAGCCCTAAAGGCAGAGTGCAACATATGACACAGGCAGGATATATACTTCACATGCCCTAACAGTAAAACACATGAAGCAACTGTTTTTACTGTGGAAAGATCACTCATTTGTCAAGTAAGGGTTACACGCTGACGCTTCAGCTGTGCTAATTCCTGAATGATGAGACTCAAAGTGAACACTCCAATGTATCAAGTAAATTGTTACATTACACCTGATTTGTATCTCAAGTCGAAATTAATGTAACTTGTTGCAGTTTGCAGCTTTAGCAATGCTGCCACTTTGTTCCCTCTAAAACTCCTGTGCCTTCCAGGCACACATTGAGCCTGCTCCACAAGACAGCTCTCCAGGAGAAACGTGCTATCAACCCCCAGGAAGGAGAACAATGAGGGATTGCAGGCCATGGATGTGTCATCTCCCTCCTGCAGCAAGCCACTTGGGTGTTAGGCCCAAAAGGCATTCTTCAAATTGTAGCCACTTTTTAAGGACAGGTGTGTGGCACCAGGGGGGGGGGGCTGTCCCATTGTTGAGGTAGACAGGCTGGCACTGAAGGCAGAGGGGGAATCAGTTGCAAAACCAGATTTCCCCAGGGATATGTAGCCCTGAGGTAGCCACACCCTGGGGGTGGGCTAGTAAGGTTTATACAGCAGGAGAGGGGTGTCCCCATCTTGAGTGTGGGCAGAATGGTGCATCCTGAGATAGCCAGATGCCACACTCCACATGAAGTGCTCACCAAGAGGGAGGGAATCTAGAAGTCCATTTGCTAACAACTGAATTGTGCACTGACGGCACTTTACGAGCATCAAGGGGGCACCTCTGGAACCCAGGCCTCAGATTTCGCCCAACTTGGTAGAAGAACCCAAAAAGGACTGCCCTACTGCACTGTGGGACCAGCAAAAAGAGGCTGCAGGGTCGAGGACTGCTCCTGAAGCACATGGCCGTTAGAAAAGAAAGATACTGTTCCTGCAATGTCCTGCTCTGGGAGATGCTGACTTCAGAGCCCAGCCAAGCAAAGAGAACTCCAAGGGCCAGCGAACTAGCTCCTGTTCCCAGCACAGGGACACAACAGCCTAAGAAGCGTGCTAGGGCAAGTTGGTAGTCCAAAGTCTTTAAGCTGCTACCACCGTTGCTGTGCAGCACTGAGTACCAAGACCCACCACACAGAGTTGCACCTAAGTTTGCTGAACCCAGGAGTGATGTCAGAGAGTTAATGGGACTCTCGAGAGGACAGTTATCATACTGGGAAGAATTGGTCTGTGACCATGACAACAGACGACTGGTAGCCTATTGGAGACTGGACTTCAACCAGACGTTAGAAGACTTTGTGGGATGTCGACTCTGCAACCATCTTCATGGACCAAGGAATCACTGCAGGAAGACCCCCATTGACTGCTTAGCATTCACAGCTTCCTTACAGCATCTTCCGAATCCTTTATCCCTTACAACAGGACCACTTCATAGGATTCTATTGCAATGCGGATAAAGTGCCTGGAACAGTTGAAGCACTGCTTCTTCTGTAAAGTTAACTGTTCTTGAGGACCTTGCTGGTCCCCTGGCTAACACTGTGTGGGAGATGGTCTACCCAAGTACTTCTAACCAACTGCTTTGACACTTACCTAAGTTTTCTTTGCAAAAGTTTTTAAAGGGCCTGATCTTGGAGGATGGGATACTCCATCACAAATGTGACGGATATCCCGCTCGCCCTAATACAAGTTCATTATATCCTATTGCAGTTGTAATATGGCAGATGGGATATCCGTCACATGTGTGAAAGAGAATCCCATCTGCCAAGATCTAAATCATTCCCTGAGTTTCCAATTTGTTGACTTTGCCGAGGTTTGTTCCCATTGGGTGACATTTTTTCAGTAATTACTAATTGCAATACGTAAAGGGGCTGGTAAGTGCATTACATAGTGAGGTTGCACAACCAAGAAATACACCACATTTCCTCACAGTACCAGATAAGAGCAAATTAGTAAATTAGGAGTTCAGGCCAAGTAATACCTTGGTGGTTAATCCAAGATATTTTACGATTTGAGGACCAACAGTCAGATGAGGCATACAATGCTTTAATAGATTTGAGTATTGGTGTACGCTCTATGGGTGATAGAGAGGTACAATCTAGAAGCCTTGCAAAGTGAAGTTGAGAAGTCATATGAATGCAAGAGTAGGTTGTAGGCCAGTAAGTTTTATTGAGGGTTTGTATATTTTGGTGTTTTTTTGATGTTTAAAAAGCTTTATTAAGTGGTATCAGGAGATACAAAATACCAGCAAATACAAACCAAAGACATAATAAATGGAATATAGAGTACAGCTAGCAATAAAAGCAAAAAGAAAGCTATTTATATTTTTCAGAGGCAAATAAAGGGGAGAAAAAGTGGGGAAGAGGGGAAAAAGCTAATACTCTTACAACTGAGAAATATGTACAATGTAGAACTTGAAGTGAATTTGAAAAGTAATCTTATTAGAAACTAGAAAATACAATATGCCAGCAAGTGATTAGAGAGAAGAAAGAAAAGAGAAAAAGGCAATTACGGGGTTTAAAATTTTCAGAATGTAAGAAGATGTTTTTGCTATTACATTTTTATCTAAATATGAAGTAAGGGGCATCCAAAATAGATCTCTATTGGTTTACAAGAGGAGGCAAAAGAAATATCTAGTTGATAAAAATGGCATAAATTATTCCACCAGTACTGAACGAAAAGTTTTTTCAAATGTTTCCAATTAAGTGATATTTGTTGAAAAACTAAAGCTAACATAAGGTCAAAAAGATCAAGTACTTGAGTAGGTAACTTCATAGAGTCTACTAAACTCCCAAAGAAAAGGATGCGATTAGAAGAGGGAATGTGAATGTGAAAAATATTAGAGCTATGGGACCACATTTTCCCCTACAAACAAATAACAGGACTGCAAAGAAAAAGTAGTCGCTTGAGGTAAGCTGTGGGGGAAACCACAAGTCCAACAATTTGTGTCCGTAGAGTGTGAGAACGTAGCTATAGAAGGAGGGGGGAAATAAAGCCTATGACAGAGAAAGAACATAGATTGAGTGACAGAGTCAGATCTAGAAATTTTCTGAGATCTGGACCAGAATTTGTCTCAGAAATTGATGCTCCATTTAGATACCAGATCCAATTCCCAGGCAAGCTCTACTTTACTCTTAAGACGATCCGCATTAGAAGATAAGATGTGTTTATAAATTAAGGAGGCCTTAGGGAGAGTAATCAGAATCTTAAGAAGAATGTTTTCTCCCAAGGAAGAAGTTGTTGAAGGAAGAGAATAGAAGGAGTCAAGAATTACTGCCATTAAAGTAGAACATTTCTGCAAGAAAGAACAAGGACAGTCAAATCTGGACTGAAAATAAGGAAAAGAGCAGGGAGTCAAACCATAAAGTAGGTCATTAATCCAAGTTATTCCCTTTTGTCTCCAGGAATTCCAAAAAATTGTTCTATTGTTAATAGTAATAAAGGAATTATGCCATAGTGGTAAACATAAAAAAAAAAATCCTTGGAAACAATCTTTGGCTGAGACAAAGGTTTCATAAAGAACAAGTATGCCCAAACCAGGGAGAAAGGAATAAGATTTTGCTATAAAGGCCAGGAATTCTTTCATAGAAAAAGGTAGAAGCAAAGAACGTTCAATAGTGAACTATAAAGGTGTAAAAGGGGAGGTATCAGAAAGAAGTCACTTGGAGGCTTGACAGAGACATAATGCTTTGTGATAGGTACGAAAGTCAAGAAAATTAACACCACCATTGGATTTTGTCTTACGAAGAATAGATTAGGATATTCTAGCTTTTGTATTTTCACAAAGAAATTTGGAAAGGCGAGTGTCAATCTTTTTAAAATAAGAAGATGGTATAGTAATAGGAAGCATAGATAAAGTATAAAGTAAAATGGGAGTGATCATCATTTTGATTGAGTCTAATCGACCCCACCAAGATAGAAAGAGGGGATCCCAGGATGAAAATAATTTATCAATATGAGGTAAGGCCGCAACCATATTCAATTTAACCGAAGAAGAAATAGAGTTAGAGAAAGAGCTTTATCTCTGCTTTTTGGGCTTTAAAAGCCAAGGAAGCGGAGATAAAAAAGTCGCCCTATCAACAACAGGGTGCTAACATGCAAAATCGCATGTTAGCACCCCTTTTCACTACGCTTCCCTTTGCATCTCTAATGAGATGCAAAATGGGCGTTCCAGAGCAAAATAATAGGAGAAGTTTCGCTAAGGACATTTCTCCTATTACTAAGCTTCACGGTAACCCTGTTAGAGACAAAAAAAGCAGCACTAACCACGGTTAGCGCTCCTTTTTTACGTCTGCTAATTTTCAGACTTAGCCATGTAATCCAATGGGAGGTGGATTACATGACTACATCCACCATGGGCTATTAATTAGGATATCCCTATCCTTGTGGTTTTATCACTGCATTACCAGCGATAACCTCCTAAAATCCTGCTATTGTTGAATTTTTACGCCTAGGCGGTTAGCGTTGTGAATAACGCGATAACCAGGCGATATTATCCAGTGATAGTGGAGGTTAAAAAAATTAACGCTAAGCTCCCTTAGCGTTAATTTTCCCTGTTCCTTATTAATATGCCGCCATATTCCTAAGTATTTAATTTTAGATCTGTTCCATGTGAATCTAGTGTAAGAAAAGGAGTGTTGAGTGCATAGTTTCGTGAGAGGGAGAATTTCTCTTTTATCTGAATTAATCTTGTAACCAGAGACCAGGGAGAATGAAGAGAATTCATGCATCAAGGGAGGAATAGATACATCAGGGTTCAATATAAAAATTAAAATGGCATCTGCATGTGCAGAAATTTTTAAATGGTGATCACCATAAGAAAAAACAGATATAGAATTGTTATTATGGATTGATGATAAAAAAGGGTTCAAGGGCTAGGATAAATAAAAGAGGTGAAGTAGGACAGCCTTGACGGACACCAAGTTGTAAAGGGAAGTAGGAAGATGCACAACCATTAACTAGCACTGAGGCCCTAGGGTCAGAATATAATAGGGAAATAAGAGAAATTATCTGAGGCCCAAAGCCATGCCACTGCACAGATTCAAATAATAAAAGGACCAATCTACAATATCAAATGCTTATTCAGCATCAACGGAAATTGCTGCTAGGGGGGTGGATAGAGAAGGAATCTTATTTAAGACATTAAGAAAGAGACACAAGTTATCCAAAGTTAATCTACCCTTGACAAATCCATACTGCTCATTCCCAACCAAATAAGGCATAAGAGGTTCTAAACGTAGAGCAGGCCATTTTGCAAATATTTTGTAATCTACATTCACCAAGGAAATGGGATGATAATTTTTACAAAACAAGGGATGTCGGCCTTATTTATGTAACAAACAAATCGTAGCTTCTTGAAAAGTACTGTAGGTCTGACCAGAAAGAAAAAAAATGAATGAAAAAGATCTAAAAGTTTAGGGAGCAATTAGTTGGAAAAATGTAAATAAAATTTGACTGAAAAGCCATCTGGTCCGGCTTTTCTTTTGAACTGTTAGGGCATTGGACATTTCTTAAAGGGATAGATACATTTCAAGCGTAGAAAAACTAAGATTGCCAGTAGAGTAGAGGGGGCAGGAATATTATTGAGATATGAGTGGATAAGAGGATTAGAAGGAGGGGATTCTGGGGTGTACAATTCCGGATAAAATTAATTGTGGGTTTGTAATGCGCTAGAATCGACTCCCGAAGGAGTATCTCTGCGCAATAGACCGCTGGGGAACCTTTCCTGGCTTTCCCTGTGAGATGGTCCCTACTGGGTATCTCCAAGGTGAAACCAGGCATCCCCGGCGTATGTGGGGGGCCGTTGTGGAGATGAGGCAAGCTAATGCCCAGAGTTGCCAAGTGTGATCCCTGGTTAGAGTAGGCACTGAGGTGAGAATTATCGAGTCCGCTGACCCTGGTCCACGACCCTGCCGCGTCGGGAATTGAACCCTGGTCACGGGCCGTCCTCTGCTCTCGGGTCTGCCGCCTCTAACCAGTGAGCCACACCACAAAATGACATAAATTCTTTAAGAATGTCCTGATCTTTATAAACAGGATTTCCATCTGAGGAGTAAATAGAGTCAATTAAAGTACAATCTTTCCGAGATTTAAGGAAATTAGACAAAAGTTTTCCGGATTTATTATGTCAGCCGTAATATCTAACACTACTTTGGAGAAGTATGGATGAGGCATTATCTGTAGAAATGTATTAAAGTTCAGTTTGGAGCGAATGAGATCTTGTATAATAGATTCTGATGAGGAAGTGTAAAATTTGTGTTCAAGGTCTTTAATATTTGCTAGTGCATCTTTGTGTTGTTAAAGAAAATGTTTCTTTTTTTTTTTAGACAAAGTTTATAATAAAACCCTTAGCACTAGCTCCAAAAGAATCCCATATTATATGGGGAGGAGTAGTATGGACATGTTCAGTTCAAAATATTCTTTAGCGAAGGAGGTGAAATAAGATGAGAAAAGAGGACCTAGCAATAGGGAATTATTAAAACGCCAACAGGTGGATTTAGGATGAGGAGGGAGCAAATCAAAGTCAGTCACAATCGGAGCGTGATCAGAAATGACAATAGGGTCAATGGAAGAAGAGATAAAAGATTGAGATAAAGATTGAGAAAGAAAGATATAGTCTAGATGAGATAAAGAATTGTGAGGAGGAGATAAAAAATGAGAAGTCAATAGCATCAGGGTGAGAAAGTTTCCAAGCATCTACAAGATGTATTTGGGAAATAGAATCAAGAAATTGTTTATGAGATTTATGAGGAATAAAGCGTACCGGGGACTGGCGGTCAATAAAAGGATCAACAACTTGATTTCAATCACCCCCTAGAATGAAGAGGTCATCTCTAAAGTGAATACATTTTTTGGTAACCATAGGCTAAAAAGAGTAATCTGGTTGAGTAGGGCAATAAACATTAAATACAGTCAAATATATAATATTAATAAGCAATTTAGCTAGCGACAATCTCCCCTCTGTATCTGAGAGGCAACAACGGACATACAAAAACAGCATACCCAATAGAGGGCAACGCACTACACCAGGATGACATTGAGACAAAGATAAAGGCGGAACCATGAAGTAGGAGCACAATGGGTTCCAAAAAAATCTGTAATAGGAAATAAGGAGTTATGTTAACAAGAAATGCATTGGAGCGAAATAACAATAAACATTAAAAGCATTAACAACTGTATGAGCACAACAAAAGAGACATTAAATTCTAGTGTCAGGAGGAGGGCCAGCAATCTCCATCAAAGCAGTAGAATGCGACTGAATAAATGTTCTCTGATCCGCCAGCTCATCAAAAGTAGAAGTTTTGTTTAAGAAGGTAACCTTAAAAAGGCATAGATGGAATAATCCATACCGAGCACTCAAGGAACAAAGAGCATCATGAAGATCAAGGAATTTTTGTGGTCGCTTGGCGGTGGCCGCTGAAACTTCCTGAGAGAAAAATACTATTGTGCCATGCCAAGTCAGCTGTTTTTTGGATTTAGCTGCATTCAGCACTTGTAGGAGGTCTATAAACTGTAGAAATAAAAGAATTATTCCACGAGGTTTAGATGGAGCAGCTGAGGAGGATAAACGTGGACCCAGTCTATGTGCTCATTGAACATTTAGTTTGGTTGAAGTGGAGAGGCTCAAGAACTGTTGAAGAAAAGAAGTAAAGTACGAATATGGTCATCCCCTTCAAGGCCTTCAGGAAGCCCATAAATGCGCAAGTTATTGCAACAATTTCTATTTTCAAGGGCCTCTGTAGATCTTCTCAGTTTTAGAAACTCTTTCTCCAAAGAGGAAATTCTGGAAGTTGAATCTTGTACATCGTTAAGATGCTGTTCCACCAAAGTAAGGCGGGAATCCATAGATGACCATTTATTATCCAAGGTCTGTAGACGAGAGTTAGTTTCTTCGATGAAACGTGGAAGGGCACAGATCTCCACCAAAACAATCTCCAAAGAAACCAGAGACACAGATTTAGGAGGGGAGGGAGGGTCATGTTTGATTCTCTTAATGGTAGTTGAAGGTTGTGGTGTCTTAGAGGCCATGGTCGATGGAGCAGTGTCATCAGAACAAGCCTTTTGCGCCACAACTTCAGAGGAGTGTGAGGAATTATTTGGAGCTGTAGAATGGGTATAGCACACTGCTGGATCGTTGGACTTCCGTCTCTCAGTGCAATGGAGTAAGTATTTGCTCCTACCCATGAGACGTTACATTAAAAAGCCAGGAAAAGGCTTGTTTACAAAAAGGCACCAAAAAAGAAAGAGGTAAAATGACCTCACAAAAGTTCAGCAAATTCCGTTAAATAAATAGACCTCCCAATGGGAAAATATATTTAATCGATGAAAAGGCGAAAAAGGCGAAGAAAACGTTGAAAATTATCCTTCCAGCATGCCACATGAAGAAATTTGAGGAGAAGTAATGAAGAATAAAAAACAAAATGGCGGCGGCAAAGCAGCTAAGGAGTCACCTGCATATTTATGTGAGTAGTCCCTGGAGAAGAAGGGCGAAAAAGATAACCTCCTGCAGAGCAGGCGTTCACTTCAAGAATATGCCCACATGGGCATGGCCAAGCACGGACAGAACATGATGTATAGTGCGAGCACCCAAGGGGATAATGCAGGTCCCAAAATACTGGCCAAAGTGTTCGCAAACAGGCTGCTCAAGGTCATAAGCAGTCTGGTACATCCTGATCAATCGGGATTTATGCCCAGGAGAAACAGAGCTTTGAACCTGCGTAGATTCCATGGGGTCTTGGGTAGGGCACCGACTATCCGTGAAGATGCTGTCATTGTATCCCTCGATGCCACCATGGCTTTCGATACAATTGAATGGCCTTACCTCTTCGCAGTACTCACAAAGCTGGGATTTGGACCGGGCATCAGCCAGTGGGTGCGCTTGCTGTACAGCTTCCCTATGGCACAGGTAGTTGTTAATAACAAAAAATCTGAAACCTTTTTACTTAGCCGAGGGACCCCTCATGGATTCCCCCTCTCTCCTTTGCTATTCGCCTTGGCCCTCGAGCCCCTTGAGGCTTGAATTTGTCAGGACGTAATGATTGGAGGTCTGCGGTGGTCGGCAGAGTGGGAAGATCATATCTCCCTCTATGCAGATGACATCTTTCTATATCTCGCATTCCCTAAATGGTCCCTTATCGCTGTATTTAACATCTTGGCCATCTTTGGCAGATACTCTGGGTTTTGTATTAATTGACAGAAATCTCTCCTATAGGTCCTCTGTGGAGACCCCCGGATACCTCGAAACTGCCCCATCCCAATAGTTTCTGAAGGATTCAAATACCTGGGTATATTCATCTCACTTGATAACTCATTCCGATTTGCCCGTAACCTTGTCCCCCCACTGCAAAGGCTCAAACGTGATATTGCAAACTGGAAATCACTCCCACTCTCTTTGTTGGGAAAGGCTGCCCTTTTTAAAATGATGGCCCTGCCCCGCCTCCTTTATGTCCTTCAGAACATGGCAGACCCTGTCCCAAATTCATACTTTAAAGAAATAGAGGGGCTACACCGGTACCTTCTGTGGGATGGGAGACCAGGCATCGCTTTTACTAAAACTTACCCTCAGCTGGCATGATGGGGGCATCGGATTGCCCGACATCAAGAAATATTATTGGGCAGCACATCTTATGGCATTAAAACCATGGCACGTATGGGCAGCCCGACGATCCGGGGTTCAATATGGACAAATAAATCCTCCCAATTGGAACCTACACCTGAGCCCTATATTCTAAACCAAACAGGTATCCACTTACTGGTCCCACTAACCACACAGTCAAGATCTGGCACTCGGCGACTACATCATTAGGCTGGAGCAATAGACTGACTCTTGCCATGCCCTTGTGGGACTCCCAGAGGCTGGGTGACTTATGCAACTCTAAAGGCTTTGATAAATGGGATCTAATTGGCATCTCCTACATTAGAGACCTATGGGACAAAAATTACGTAAAGACCTTTGACACCCTTCAGCGACAGTACAAAATGGCAGACCCAGAGCGTTTTTGTTATTTGCAAATCCGACGCGCACTGCAAACAGTACTGTCCCGTGACTCCTCTCCACCTGACTATTCCCCATTAGAGGACAGACTACTCGATGGCCACCTACCTGAAAAGGCTATTTTTCTGACTTATAGAAAACTCATTAACAACGTAGAAGACCCCCTTCTGTCTCTACGAGAGAAATGGGTTGGAGACAAGATCGAATTAGATGACAAAAACTGGCAGACGGCAGTCTCCTCCCCCAAAACTGTCGCCATTCCTGCACGTCTCCGCCTGGTTCAACTAAAAATACTGCATAGAATTTACATCACAGGCCCCCAATTGGCACACGTGGGTGGTCCATCAGATGGGTCCTGCAGGAGGGGGTGCACTCACACGTGCACATTTATACACATCATATGGCACTGCGACCCAATCCAGGATTATTGGTGCAAAATTCACGAAACGATGAGCAAAACACTAGAAATTGAAATTAAACAAGAGGCCCCCAGAAGCCTTCGCAACATCTGGGAACCCCCTGACCTCAACACACACACCATGCAATGGGTCACTGGGCTGCATGATTGCTAAGAGAACATCACTCAACTCTGTGGGGCGCCAAATGCTCCTAACGTTACGGATTGGGAAAAAGGTCTCGATTGATGCATGCTGAGGGAAAAGACAGTGTACCCAGTCCAGGGATGTCCCTGAAAATGGTCTAAGATTTGGGCTCCCTGGAATGAATATCGAGGCAATATATGTTCTCCCCCTGGAACCCTTATTGTGATGATCCCCCCTCTCCGTGATTTCCAAATTTTTACCTAATTGTATCTGTATCTATCTTGATTTCACTGTGCTCCTTATTATTGACTTATGTGGACTGTACCTCTATGTTGAGTATGTTTAATAAAAAGATTTATATAAAAAAAAGAATATGGCCACATGATGTCAGGAGAGGGGCTGGAGCCACCAAGAAGCAACCATGATGTCCAGAGCGGTGCGGAGCTCTGTAATTAGGTGGCCATCTTGGGTCACGGTGCGCGCACACTCCTGGTTTGGTGTTTTTGAGTTGCAGAAGGATACAAACTCTTTCAAGGAAAGAGAGAGTACAGAGATATAGTTCTCTGAGGCCGAGGAAGAAGGATGTTAAATGTGTGCCTCAGTCATTGTAGGTGTAGGTGAACAGAGGTAAAAAAATGTTTTGGAAATAGACTGATTTAGCATTATTGATTGTTTCTGGTAGTATTTTTCATGTCTTATTTGTATGTGTGAACATTTACTTTGGTCTTATTCTTGCACCATTTACAAATAAGTGAGCTTATCAGCATTTCGGAGGAATAAATGTATAACATAATCCTTGGTTGCGGACCAGAGGCTTATGGGGCCAATGTGTGCATAAGACAGTAAGAGTTGAAAGCATGTTGTTCGGTCTGCTTGAAGGTTGCAAATGATGTATGATGTTGTTAGGTTGTGAAGTGGTTGGGATTTGGCCTAAGATGCTACAAGGGAGACGTAAGAGGATGAGGAAGTAGGAATGAAGCAGATGATTGAAAGGGACTGACATGTTAACAATGGCATGACCAGAAGGAGAGGGATCAATAGTGGTTAAGGTGGCCACCTCACTTTTGGGTATTGCAGACACTACCTCTGGGCCTGAACTTTTCACCAACAAATCATTGATTTTATGTGGGGGTTTTGAAGTATTAAGCAGTTTGTGGTTGGAGAGAAGCTGCATAAAGAGAGTGTACTCTAGTTCTTTGCTAGGGTCCAGCTTTCAGGCTCCCAATATGATGATGGGAGTATTGGTAATTGCCCAGTTCTCAATACTCCCTTCAGGGTCGTCAAAATGGAAGACCATCAAGGTCCTCAAAATGGAGGATGCTGCACTTGGAGTTAGAGGGCCGAGACCATAGCCTGGAGTGGGGTGATTATTATTGGTAATGGTATTCAGAGGCGGATAGAGGATTGAAAAGGGCCTGGATAGGGGCACCCAGGAGTGATTAGCGGGAGAGAATGCCAGCTTTCCATGAGGTGTGTGAGAAGGTGGCATTGGAAAGAAGATTGGCAGTGCTGACAGTATATTTGAGATCAATAGGTTTCAATGTAGCCTTAGAAGTAGAGGAGTGGGGTGCCAAAGTGCTCAGTGATATTGAGAGTCTTTTTGCAGGAAGACCAGATATTCGAAAAAGAACAGGGATTGACAAAGCCAATAGGTCTCGTCTATTTGCGAGTTATTGGCTTTGCACAGCAGTCTGGTTGCTGTTCAGCATGGCTAAAAGTTAGTGGTGAGACAGAGAGTAGAGTTGCATAGAGGAGACTGAAGTAGAGTAACACAGAGAGGGGAGGTGTTGGGTAGAGTGTGGTGGCTAAGAATAGAGTATTGCAAATTAGCCTAGACTGGAGTGGTATAGACTAGAGTGGCATAGAGTGTAGCAGAGTAGAGTGATATAGATTGCCGTAGAGTGTCATATAGTAGAGTGGAGTGGCGTAGAGTAGTATTGTGAGGAGTGGAGTCGAGTGGTTCAGAGTAGAGTGGCATGGAGTGGCATAGAGTGGTGTTGCATTGACTGAAGTTGAGTATTGTAGAGTACAGTGGATTTGAGTGGTGTAGAGTAGCATTGTGTGGAGTGGAGTGGCATAGACTAGAGGACTTAGAAGTAGAATGTAGGGCAGCAGCGTGGAATGGCATAGAGTGGAGTGACATAGAGTGGGGTGGAGTGGAGTGGCATAGTGTGGCATGGAGTGTTGTGGCATAGAGTGGTGTAGAGTAGTGTGTCATAGAGTAGAGTGGCATGGAGTAGGTTGGAGTAAATTGGAGTGGTGTGGAGTGGTGTTGAGTGGCATAGAGTAGAGGGGCATAGTACGCCATAGAGTGTCATTGTGTGGAGTGGAATGGCATAGAGTGGAGTGCCATAGAGTGGCTCGGAGCGGAGTAATGTAGAATGGCTCGGAGTGGAACAGAGTGGTATAGGGTGGAGTAGCATAGAGTGGCGTAGAGTAGTACAGTTGTGGGTTAAAGTAGTAACTAAAGTGTCAGTAGAGATTGCACATAAGGAGTAAGCAGCACAAATGAGATGCAGTTTGCCTGTGTTAAAAGTAGAAAAGCACACTGAACTTCTCTAGAATTAATACCAAAACGATTATTGAAAAAACACAGTGTGCTGCAAAAAGAAGAGGAAGAACAAAGCCGAAAAAGAACACATGTCCTTGGCCCATGCTACAAGGAGGAGCTAACATAAGAAAGGAAGGGAAGCTTATGGGAGCTAAGTAATCAAAAGACTGCAAATGAGATTGACATGGAAAACTACTCATGGAATGCTGTGGGCAAGTTGTAAGGGCACAGAATTGTAAACAATATGTCTCACAGCACAGTGCTTGCGCTCTGTCGGCGAGACCTAAAAAGTGACATAGCAGTTTCTGGGATAGGGCCCACTCTGTTTTCTAGGGTTTCGCTTAATATTTGCTATGCCATCTAGCGGGTGGGTAATGTGTCCAGTGATAGATCTAGCAGGCCAGAGGTAAGCAGAGAACTGGGGAAGGATTACATTCGGAGACTCTGTGATAGTATAAGATAGTAAAAGTGTGGGCAACTATAGTGACTCAAGGTTTTGGGGGGTGCATGAAGAAGAAGAAGGAGGATAGAAAGAGCGAGGGGGTAACAGCCTAATGCACTCAGGCTGTTTGTCTAAGGAAGATGTTTTTTATGGGCCCAGTCGTTGTGTGGTTCAGGAGCCAATGTGGTGTTGAAGTGGTGCAGTAAAAGTGTCAGCAGCAAAGTCATCATGTGAAGCAAGCCAGTGTGGAGCAAATCACAATGTGAGATAATGTTACAGTGCGGAGAAAGAAAACAGTTTGGAGCAAACTCAAAGTGTGAAGAAAATCACAATGGAGAAAGTTCATAGTGGGGAATAAGTCACATCACAGGGCAAAGTTACAGTTTGGAACTAATAAGAGAGCGGGCAAATCACAGTATGAAGCAAAGTGACAGTGTGGAATCATTAACAGCTAGGAGCAAAGAAACAATGGAAATCATACCAGCTCGTGGAGCAAAGTTACTGTCTGGAGCAGAATAGTTGGAGGAAATGTTGGAACATACTGCAAGACAGCAGAGGCAGGATTCTGGGGCATGCCCCATTCATACCACCCACTGTCTGTATGTGGTTTGTATGATTAATACACATTACTGGAAGGCTGAACTCAGGCTGCAATTTCCAGCTAAGTTCTGGTTGATTTTAGCACCACAGCATAGTTTTGTTGACACATATTTTCTGTGTCTTTCACACCCAGAGCGTTGCCCCAAACCTCAGTGCATCCTGTTAGTTGCCAGGTCAGTTTGTATTGAGAAATTAGACTTGCCTGAACCCTTTTTTTTAAACAAACTTGAGATGCAAATTGTTTCTTTTCAGACAAGGAATCTGATAGTAGCTGAATAATTATATCAAAACTATAGAAGAATAATAGACGGTGCTCTGAGGTTTCTATATATGTATTGCAAAGAAAACAGGGGGCTTGGTCCCCTGCATTCAACCGGGATTTGGGTCTCCAACCTTTTCTGTGATAAGAGCTACTGGTGTTCCATGAAAATCATAAGAGATGCTATTTTTAATTAGTGTTATAATAATGACCACATCAGACAAGACGACATTAATTGACGCCATATTCAAGATTACTAGCTGCAGTCGAACTAGAGCATTAGCCGTGGTTGCCTGTAATAATGTATACAAAACTTCATCAATTTGGAATGGCTCTACATAGGTAAAACAGTCATAGCAGCAATGCCACTGGAACTAAGGTAATACTCTTTATAATACTCTTTGTGATAAGTCTCCCAGTTTCACATGATTTATCTTCTATATATCATTTTTAAATATATTTTTGGAAATTCAGCAATTTTCCTCAAAGCATAAGCTTATACACACATTTTCATCTGGAATATACACTCTCAATTTTGGTATGAATATTGTAATTCAACATAGCAGATTAAATTTGTACATTATAGATATATACCTTAACTCTGGATGTATTTATTTATTTATTTATTTATTTAGAAGTTTTGTATAGCGCTAGCTGGACCCAAGGGTATCAGAGCGCTTTACAGCAGGTACAGTTATGGGCAGTTTTTGGCAAAGACAAACATCTGCAGGTTACCAACTTACGAGCATTCAAAAATAAAGTTACAATACAGATCTTTAGGCTGAGGGGTATCAGAAAGAGGAGTTAGTTGTCTTTCCTAGAGTCAATTGTGTAATTCACGTTGCGGTCAAGAGCGCTAAAGGAAGAGGGCTTTGAGAAGGATCTTGAATGAAGGAGGTGGTCGTTCTGATGTGAGGGGGGGTGGAGTTCCAGATCTTAGGTGCATTTTCCGCAAAGGATTTGTTTGAGGTTTTGAGTTTCCATGATTTCAGTGGGAGGAGTAGAAGTGTGTTGGAGCTTCTGAGGTTTCTGGACTGGCCAGCCCTTTTGAGTTTGGTTGCCAGGTATTCTGGTTTACCAGTGTGCAGGGCTTTGTGGGTGAGACAGGCTGTATGGAAGCTGGCTCGTTGGTCAATAGGGAGCCACTTCGGTTCCTTGAGTGCCGGAGAAATGTGTTTGAATTTCTTAGTTCCTGTGACCATTCTTGCTGCGGCATGGAGCGTGGTTGTCAGGGGATTTTGCTGTCCCGGTCAGGGCTGCGATTCCATAATCAATTCTGGAGAGCACCAGTGAATGGGTGGCTTCTTTAAGATCTTTCAAGGGGAGGAAGGGTTTTATTTTATATAGCAGTTTCAGATTTAGGAATGCACTTTTGGCGGCTTTTGAGATGTGTTTTTTCATGTCCAGTTTGGGGTCAAGGGTAAAACCTAGGGATTTCACCAAGTGCTTTGGTGCAAGGGCACCATTGAGGGCATCAATGGCTTTGAGCCATTCTTCGATTTCGGGGTTTTCATCTCTGTTAGAAAAGAGGAGAACCTCTGTTTTCTCTAGGTTGAGTTTGAGGTGGTTCGCGGAGAGCCAATGTTGGACCTCTTTGAGCGTGACATTTAGTCTGTGTATGTCTTTGATCGTGGTGGTTTCCAGATAAAGTTGTTTGTCGTCTGCATAGAGGTGGAAGGGGATGTTAGAGTTCCCGAGAAGAGTGGTGAAGGGTTCCATGTAGTTGAAAAGTTGGGGAGAGAGTACTGACCCTTGGGGAACTCCTCGATTGGCGGGAAAGGGGTCAGACTCAGAGTTATTGATTTTAATTCTTTGCGTTCAGTTGAGAAGAAAGGAGGAGAACCAGTTTAGTACCGTCAATTCAATGCCCGCTCTTTCCTGGAGGACGTTGAGGAGTAGATTTGTGATCAACAGTGTTGAACACAGCCTATAAATCAAGGAGAATGAGAAGGCTGCATTGGTCTGAGTCAAGTGATTTGTGGAGATCGTCTAAGACGTTTAAAATTGCGGTCTCGGTACTGCATCCCTTTCTGAATCCAGATTGAAGAGGGTCTAGTAGCTTGATATTCTCTAGGTGTTGGGTTAGCGGTGGAAGAACACATCTTTCAAGAGTTTTGGATAAAAGAGGAAGGTTCGATACCGGTCTGAAGTTGTTCATGTCCTCCGAGTCTAGCCTGTTTTTTTTTAGTAGCGGCGTGACTTGGCCTGCTTTGAGGCAGTCTGCAATGATTCCCGAGCTCAGTGAGCTATTGATGATCTTGCACCAAATTGGGGCTAGGGTAAGCTTTAGGTCTTTAGCCAGGCTCAAGGGCAGCTGGTCTAGGGAGTGAGATGAGGGTTTAGCAGAGGCGATCAGATTGACTATCTCTTCTACCTGGATGGGGCGGAAGGAGGCCCAGAGAGTAGGTGTTTTCACTGGGATGTTGCCATGTGATGTTGGCCTCAAGTTCTCCATGGGAGTGGCGGGTGTTGTGCTGAGAGAGAGGTCAATTTTGGTGATTTTTTCGCTGAAAAAGTTAGCAACATTTTTGCAGTGGTCTTTGGACGCCACTATTTTGGAATCTGTCAGTTTGGATGTTTGATTCCTAATGATGTTAAGGAGTTCTTTGGGGCAGTTTTTTGCATTGTTTAGGGCGGAGCAAAAAAAGTTGTCTTTTTGTTCCTAATGTGTTTGTTGTAGTTTCTATGTGCTTCCTTGAGTTGATCGCGGTGGAGGGAGGAGGGCTTGTTCCTCCACATTCTTTCTAATGATCTGAGGGGTTGTCTTTCGTCATTGATCTCTGTGGTGAACCAGGACCTGGAGGGGGTGTTTCTGGGTCTTTTTAGTTTCAGGGGCGCCAGAAGGTCCAAGGTGAGCGTCATGTTGGAATGGTAGAGAGAGGTGAGTTCGGAGGTTGAGAGGTGGTCCGTCTTGCTTGGGAGGAGCGTGCTTAGCCCTTCTTCTATTGCCGCCCGGGTAACTCGAGCTGTGTTCCTGACCCATTTGGGAGGGGTCTGCATAGGGGGTTGAGATATTGGCTGGTTGGTTGATGTGGAAAAGAATAATGTGGTGGTCCGACCAGTCCAAGGGAATGATAAAATCCATAGTGATTGTGGTTCTATCCGAGATGATTGCGTCTAGGATCGCTCCTCTATGGTGTGTTTCTTCTGAGCAGTTTTGGATCAAACCGTTATCCACCAGGAGATTGTTGAGGGATTGGATGAGTGGTTTTTTTGTTTCCTTCCAATGTAAGTTGAGGTCGCCCAGAATTATACTATTGTCGTCGCTGAGTGCGCATTGGGTGATCAGGTCAGAGAGCTGTGTTCCAAATTCGTTGGCGTTGCCTGGAGGATGGTACAGGAGATGGCATTGAAGCAGTCTGCTTGTGAGCGATTTGATGTTGACCGACAGGCATTCGAAGGTTTTTATAAAGGCCAGAGGGGCATTCTGAGATGGAGAGATCACTTCTGTGAATGATTGCTAAGCCACCGCCTCTATGTTCATGTCTGTCTTTGTGGATAATTGAGAGCCCGGGTGGCACCAGCATGTCCATGTTGGGGTAGGACAGGGTGTTGAGCCAAGTTTCCGTGATGAAAGCTACATCTAGGTCATGGGAGAGGAGGGCTCCTGCTATTTCAGTTGCATGTTTAGACGCAGATCTACTGTTGATGAGCATGCAATTAATGGAAGGTTCTTCTTAGAGTTTTGAATTGCTGGGCTGGGCTCTAGGTATGGAGGATAGGTGCGCTAGGGGTCTGGTATCTCTCCATGGGGGATGGTCCCTACCCACTCCAGTGATGACTTGGATCGAGGATTTAGGGGTAGAGTTCATCGGCGGGGCCTGTGCTAGGATGGGTGGAGTAGCATTCTGTGAGCGGAGTGCGAACTTAGGGTGTGGGTATGTGGGATCATTGTATGATGCGGCGAGTGTGGTCGCTTCCTGAGGGGAGAGGTTGGGGTTAGATCTTCTAGGCCTGTCTGCCCTTGACTCAATCAACGCGTCTGTGCCCAATATCTGCTTTGCAGATATTGGGCACAGACTCATCAACCCATTGTCTTTAGATTGTTAATTTAAGTTGGCTTACTTTCCATGCCCTTCCTAAATGGGTTGAAGGACCAATTTAAGGTATTTCTTCTGACCAATAGTTGACCCTAATAAGTTGTTATAGTTCATAGAAAAACAAAACTACAAGTACCACAATGCAAAATACAAGCCATGCGTGGAGCTGTGACACACACCTAACATGGGATGACCTGCACAGTGAGAAATACCTAGAGACTACTGCCCTCTTCCCCATTCAACCAATACAATTACAAAAAAACTTGCTTTGCAAGGTTATTTGCTAGCCTTGATAAGTAAATTGTCCCGATCTTCTCTTTTTTTAGATCGAGCCTGGGGAGCTCATGCGCTGCTCTGCAAGGCATTTGAGAATGGACTTGCAGACCTGCCCACTCTACGCTCATATTTATCATTGGCGTGTGTCTTTGGTAATCAGCTTGTTAGACCCTCCTTAGTACCGCCTTGTCTTCATTTGTAAACTAAAAAGAACAAGGATCTGAAACACAGCAAAAGATAATCAACGCTTGTAGGTATATCGTGCTGCAAAAGGTATACTCCCCCCTCAGGAGTATGCAGGAATCCAACAGTGGTAGCACCAACACATACGTGTGAGCGTCTCCTTGGGCACTGATGTATAAGTGCTGCACTTACACAGCTCTATTTCAATAATAAGATTTTGTACGACAAAATTTCAATAAATGTAGATGATTTTAATCTTTATTTTATACCTCCAAGAGAGAAGCAAGGCTTCTTGACTCTCAATGTTACATATCATGCGGTTTGGTATTCATCAATTGAAAACAACGTTTATTGCTCATTCCCAATGCATTTCGGCTTTTGCCTTCATCTGGGGGATATCTATTGAAAAAATAAACATAAAGTTATTCACTAATGCGAACGCGCCACTGAGTTGTATCCACCACCGTGAGGGTACTAGGGAATATCGTGATTGAAGTTTAACAAAAGTAGATAGTCTCGGTCGACGGGAGAGTGTGTTCAATGTGCATATCGTTTAAATGAAATGATCACTCAGAACTGACAGAATTAGGAACAGGCATAGGAGAACTTGCTCTATTGACGTTATGGAAAAAAGTTCTGAAAAAGTGCGCGGTGAATGTTAAATACTAGGATATGACTACTCGGGGCATGCTCGAGGCGTGCAGTTGGGTGACTAAGTATATACAACTATACAGGTAATAGCGTTGCGGTAAACCAGTTAGTAACGTAGGGAGATGCATATGGCATTTAATGGCTTAAAACTGCTCAAAGAAAAGAGGCTTACCGCATTTAAAAACGCTAAAGGAATCTTTCTGGGATATCGTCGGTAAGGACGCCACAGATACTTCCGAGTCCCGTGACAGGAACGTGTGATGTGTATAGGCGGGGGGTGTGGTTAAGTATGTGCCTACCGTAAGTGAGTTAAAGGTGTATACACAGGTAACCGAGTGAACCCGATTTCCAATGTTAGAGAAAATAAAGTTAGAAAAAAATGCGTGGATAATAACAATTGGCTGAGCTTCATCAAAGCATGCAAATAAAATAACAACTATATGGGTAAATCAAAATGAAATCACACGTTTTAGATTACTAAACCAGCGTAAATCATGAAAATAACTTATAAAGTTCCGGATTAAGAATGTCTATCACAGATAACATGCAAATTCAGTCCTTTCATTCATGCCGTTCGGTGTTAAGGTTTGGAGATGATAAATCAAATAATTTTCACGCTTCAAAAGGGATTTCTTATTGTCTCTTCCTTCAGATCTTTCAATGATTTCTAAAATGCATGCTTTAATCTGACTAACTTGGTGTTTGGCTTCGATGAAATGTGCTGCTACAACAGATTTAAGAGCCTTAGTCCTGATATTACTTTCGTGCTCATTCAACCGTACTTTTAATTTTCGTTCAGTTTGACCAATATATACTATTCCACATGGGCACTTTAGCATATATATAATGTTGGTAATGTCACAGGTGGCAATCACATCTAACGGTATCTTATGCCCCCTTATGGGGTGTCTAATACTGTTACCCTGGAGTATGTTATTAAAGTTGTTACAGTTCCAGCACGGGACTGTCCCTTTGCAGGTTTGGGTGGCGGTACAAATTGACGGTTGCTTAATGATTTCACCAATATTTTTAGCCCTGCTAAATGCAAAAACTGGTGTACCGCAAAAAATGTTGTTGAAATCCGGTTCAGTTTGGAGAAGAGTCCAATGCTTTTTGATGATTTTTTTTATATTGCCTGCTGGCAGTATAGAATTTGCTGACGCATGTAATTCTAGGTTCTTTAAAAGTGCTTTGTGCTGATAGAAGTTGCTTACGATCTTTAGAATTAGCTCGTTCCAGAGACTGTTTCAAAGTGACTTCGGGGTATCCTCTATCTCGAAAGCGCTGTATCATTTTCCGTGATTGGTTTGTGTATTCCTCGGGGTCCGAGACAATTCTTTTCACTCACAAAAGTTGTGAAAATTGTAAATGCTGTTTCAAAGCCTGTGGATGAAAACTCTGATATGCTAGAGGTCCCCAAACCTTTTAGGCGGGGGCCACATCAACTTTCCTTTCTGTGATGAGGGGCCGAGGTCAGTCTTATAACAGGAAATGATATGGCCAAAGTGACAACCAGTATCATTGTGGAGATTATAATGACATTTTTTGCAGCTGCCCTTCGCTTGGCCTTGGCGCCACCTGTTGCAAAAAGTAAAACTAATAGATAGAAAGTCTTCTCATGTTTATTTTAACTACCACAGATGCAGGGAAATACAGTGATTTTATTTTAAAAACACTATCTCACAACACTACATTTATTGCAGTATTATCCTTCTGTGTTTGGTACTCTTTTGTAACATGCACACGTCACTTTTCTCTTGTAACACACTGACTATTTGCTAACTCTTGTTCGCTTTCGATACTTGCACAAATGCCACCACTGCCCAAGTAACGTTTGTTCTTGTGTCCTCCATTTATTGCAGTATATAAAAAACGCACAATGATAAAACAAAGTCTCCATGGACCACCCCCCACAGCTAATCACAGCTTTGCTTCGGGTAAAGTCTTCGCTATATAAAAAACGCACAATGATAAAACAAAGTCTCCAAGGACCCCTCCCCCCCACCCCTTCCCCCAGCTAATCACACCTTTGCTTCGGGTAAAGTCGGCGCTATATAAAAAACGCATAATGATAAAACAAAGTCTCCATGGACAATTCCCCCCCCCCCCAGCTAATCACACCTTTGCTTTGGGTGAAGTCTGCGCTATATAAAAAACGCACAATGATAAAAAAAAGTCTCCATGGACCCCCCTCCCCAGCTAATCACACCTTTGCTTCGGGTAAAGTCCGGGCTATATAAAAAATGCACAATGATAAAACAAAGTCTCCATGGAACCCCCACCCCCAGCTAATCACACATTTGCTTCGGGTAAAGTCTGCGCTATATAAAAAACGCACAATCATAAAACAAAGAACAAAGTCTCCATGGACCTCCCCCACCAGCTAATCACACCTTTGCCTTAGGTAAAGTCTGCGCTATATAAAAAACGCACAATGATAAAACAAAGTCTCCATGGACCCCCCCAGCTAATCACACCTTTGCTTCGGGTAAAGTCCGCGCTATATAAAAAACGCACAACCCACTGCTGCCCGCTCCATCCACGGTCCCACTCACCGGCTCACAAGGCTCCCCCGCCGCCACCCGGTCTCCGCGCCTGTCCCGGACACCGGACTCTTCCTGCGCACCCTCCGCGCACAGATACGCATGACGCAAGACGCACGCGTACGCCGTCCAGTCAAGTCAAGTTCCAGGCAGGCTTCAATCTGCGCATATGTCCGAGGCAATCAGGTACAGAGCGTAGGAATAACGTGTAGGAATAACTCAATAACCCTGTGGATCTGGACGCACCAGGAGGGCCACTCGATTTCATTAGATGGGCCGGATTTGGCCTGCGGGCCGTAGTTTGGGGACCCCTGCGCTAGCATGTTGTTGCGATCAGTTTATTTTGTGAATAAGCTGGTTACAAATCCCATTTCAGATTTTTGAATAGTTACACCCAGAAAGTTGATGAAATTTTGTTGAATTTCATGGGTGAATTGTATTTGCTCATCCACTTTATTAAGATCTATGATGATGATGTTAAACTTCAATCACGATATTCACTAGTACCCTAGGCGCGTTCACATTAGTGAATACGTTTATGATTATTTTTTCAATAGATATCCCCCAGATGAAGGCAAAAGCCGAAATGCATTGGGAATGAGCAATAAACGTTGTTTTCAATTGATGAATACCAAACCGCATGATATGCAACATTGAGAGTCAAGAAGCATTGCTACTCTCTTGGATGTATAAAATAAAGATTAAAATCATCTACATTTATTGAAATTTTTGTCGTACAAAATGTTATTATTGAAATAAAGCTGTGTAAGTGCAGCACTTATACATCAGTGCCCAAGGAGACACTCACACGTATGTGTTGGTGCTACCACTGTTTCATTTGTAACCTCCCATGAGGACTGTCTCTTTTACTTCAGTTGCTACACAGTATGTCTTATTTAGTCTGTACAGGGCAACAAGGAAGGTTCGGGTCCTATCACTGACTAGCTTGGACCACTCCAATATGACAAACAGATAAAGGGGCCAATCAGGTTTTACTTCTTTCAAAATTAGAGACACTCAGCCAACATATCCTGAGCAGTCAGGAATTTATTTTCAGTTTTTTTCTTTTTTTAGAGTTTGTGATATATTTACTTTTTTGTATCGAAGAAAAAGACAATTTGTCAAACAATAAAGAATACATTCAAAAGACAAATGTGCACAATATATACATGTGTTCAAATATGTACAACATCAATATTCAATTTGCAAAAGCACCAGAAACACATTACAAGAAAATAAATGACTTACATTAATAAAATGCCTAACATTCAATATTTAGAATAGGCACCAGTCCTTCAAATAATAGAACACATGACGGGCGGACAACATAGTTCGTTGAGAGTGCCTGCTAGTCTTGTTAAGCCAGGGATTGGATGTTTATAAGGTTGCACTACTAGGGACAGAGAGGATGGTATTATTTGTGTCCCAGGTGGCACCCTTCCTCTTTACCCCTGGCTCAATGTCAACGCGTTTCGAACCACACGGCGATTCAGGGTTCTCCTCAGGACTTGGACTGGGTGGGGTCGTATCTGAGTGTAGACTTCATGGTCGCGATGAATGGGGGCAGCAGCCTAGAAGGGACGCACGTTGTCTGACTTTAATTGACGATCATGGCGTGTTTTTCGGGGAGAATGAAGCCTCGCATGAAGCGTGATTTCTTTTCATCAGGCGGGTGGCCGCAGTCTCAATTGGTGTGGCCGTACGCTCCAAGAGTTCAAGTTCAGTTCAAACTGATAAAGCGGAGAGCTTCCTTCTCAGAACTGAGACGTCCAGCCTAATGTAAGCACTATTTTCTTTAATGAGTTTCTCTTACTGCAGGCACAACATGCTTTCCTGTAACATTAAGCGCTCACTGCGCACTTTCACTTTTCAAGCCCGGCCGCTTCTTTGGAGTGAAATAATTCTCGTATTTACAAGAGATTGATCTATTGGCATTTGAAATGACAATGGCTTTTATGTATGTGATAATTATCAAAACAGATAAATAAAAGGCAATGTCATTTACAATGCCAATAGCTTAAACTCTCGCAAATGCAAGACCTATTGCATTGCAAATGCTTATTTCAATTTGCCTTCTGATATTTACAGTCCCGCATTTCAAATGGATAAAACAATACTACAAGCACAACAATGGGATGGATAATTCAGGACTGGGTGAAATACTCACCCTACCCATGCACAGACACCAAGAATTTGACATCTGCTCAGGGCCCAACAACATCCATCAGGATATCCTCATGTACTGGGCATATATGGTGCCACGAAGGCAGAGCCTGTGACAGAAAGCACTGTGACTGTGTAAGTATACAAAAAAAACAGAATTACACACAGTAGAAGACAGTCAGCTTCAGTTTAAAATAAGCATTGGCAAAGCCAAGAGGTCTTGCCTTTCGGACCTATTGGCATTGCTGTATAGCGTCCGGTTTTTATCCTGACATTGTGCAACGTTGCCATAAATAATTGAAAAAAGCTGTGATGACACAACCACTACATGCAACAGTGTGGTCCTAATGGCAAAAAGACAATATTGGTTCACATATATTTTTTTAAAGTTTGATTTATTGAAGAAACGAAAGAGGGAGGGGAGGGGGGAAGGGTGTTACAATAAGCAGATGGATGAAATAAGCAAAACAATAACAATTTCATGAGAAGTGGGCATAACAAGCATGAGGAATTATGAACATATCATGTGAATACAAATAATAAGTGAAATACATTCTATTGAGACTTAATAATAATAGCAATCAGGTAATAAAAACTGACAGGTGGTAAGAAAATCATGGGGGTTTATGTACTTCAACTGTTGTAGAATCTAGAGAGGGGTGTGCAGGAGCTGAGGAAGAGAAATATGTTACCAATGGAAGCCAAATCAGGTCGCGTTTAATAGCTAGGGAGGTGGCAGAGTAATATGCCACGGGCGGTAGAAAGCTCCATGTTTCTGAGCCAAGACCCCCATTGAACAACCACCCTTCTTGTGAAAGTCCTTGCTATAATCTGGTATGCCCAGTGCTGGTGCTTCCTTTAATCCTCTTTTCAGTTCATTGAAGGCTGTCTCACATTCTTGTGACCAGGGTACAGTGTCAGGTATGTCTTTGTGTGTCAGTGCCTGTAGGGGTTTCGCAATGAGAGTGAAATTCTGTATCCAGTGACGACAGTATCCTGCAACCCCTAGGGGTCTGAGAAAATGTGTTATTGTCGAGATTCTGTCTGGCAACAGACTTCTTGTTCCTTCTGTTAGCTCATGGCATAAGTACTTCACAGAGGTGAGGCAAAACTGTAACTTTTTTGGGGAGACTTTGTACCCCTTTACTGCTAAGTGGCATAGGACAGCGATGGTGTCCTTTACACAAGCCTCCTTTGAAGGCGAGGCCAATAGCAAATCGTCAATATACTGGATAAGTGTGGACCCCTCCTTCAGTACCAGGGAGTCTAAATCTGTTTTTAAGGCATGTGTGAAAATGGATGGTGTATAGCCCTGCACAAGCCTTGTCCAACAAAACCTCTTCTGTCTAAAACTAAAGGAGAAGAAATGTTGGCTGTCAGGGTGCAAGGGGATGGTAAAGAAGGCGGAGCTAAGATCCATCACTGTGAAGGTGGTAGCTGACACTGGTATATTAGATAATATTGTTGCTGGGTTTGGGACCACTGGGAAAGATGGCAGCACTATTTTGTTCAATTCTCTCAGGTCTTGGGTGAATCTGTAGACAGGGGCATCGTTCGGGCCCTTGGAGGCTTTCTTCACCGGGAGAATCGGGGTGTTACATTGACTGTATTGAATCTCTCTTAAAATTGCTTGCTTCAGGAGGTCTTGTATCACTATTGCGATGCCTTCCCCCCCCTCTTTGGAGATCTTGTATTGTGGCACTCTTGGGAGAATTGCCCCTGGCTTCAGTTTTATCTGTACTGGTGGGTAGTTCAATACCCGCCCTACGTCATTGGCACTTGTTGCCCAGACTTCAGGCGGCACACAATGGCGTAATTCTGGTGGTATTTTGGGGTCTGTGCATTTCATGAAGGCTTGTACCATCAGGCCATTTGCCTTGCTCTCCAGAAGGACCCCTGCTGGTGAGCAGTGTATGGTGCATTGCAATTTGCATAACAAATCTCTCCCCAGCAAATTCACGGGGCAAAACCTGCTAAAAATAAATTGGTGGTGCACTGTTATTGTGCCTACTACAAACTGTAGTGGCTTAGTAAGGTATTCTGTAATAGGTTGGCCAGTCATGCCTACTGCGGTTATCGTAGTCCTAGAAAGTGGAGCCTCGGGCGTTGTTAGTGCCTTCAGCATTGATCTTTGAGCCCCTGTGTCAATTAGAAATGGAACAACCCTGCCCAATATCTCTTCCTCTACATATGGTCCGGATTGATCTACTGCTATTGCCGGTTCTATCACGCAGTTTCCCACTTTCAGGCATCCCTAGAATGATGCTGGGGGTGGGCGTGGGGGCCAGTCAGTCGTTACTGGAGTCCACCCTTCCCCCCCTGTCCATTTCTTCTGGGACTCATTTTCCTGTTGCGGGTTGTCTCGGTACCCTGTGTGCCGAGTGTAGTTGGTGTGCTGGTGTCTGCCCTCTTGCCCGCTGTTCTGTTTGTACTTACTGTCCTCATTTCTTTTCTTTAATATTGGACAATCTGCTTTCCAATGATTGGGGTCCTTACAATAGAAACATGCTGTTCCTTGTGGTGGCAGGGAGGCTGGTCTGCGGGGTATGGAAGGTGCCCTACTTGTCTGTTGTTTTCCTGCGCCTAGTGCCCCTCCCCTGATCCTCTCTCTTCCTCTGTTATTGCTGTAAAACCATTCTTGTGCTACCATTAGCCTCACTTTTTCTTTCTTTAATTTTTCTGTCTCCATCGCCTGCGCACTAGACGGGAAATCTGCGCAGTATTTTGCCGCTGAGAGCACTTTCTCTATTGGCTCTTGTTGACAGCAGACAAAAGAAGTCTGCAAGTGTGTTCTGATAGGTGGTGTGAGGCCTTGTACAAATGTAATTACCAGAGCTGGCATCGCATCTCCCATAGGGTTTTTCAATCCACTGTTCTGCCTATATACTTGCAGGCGGTCAAAGTATGTATTCACACTTTCATCTTTCTCCTGTTTGGTACTCGTAATTTTGCTCCAATCAACCCTATCTGCAGGTACCTTCTCCTTCAAGTGTTCTACCACTTTTTTGTATAACTCATCTACATCTGGGCCTGGCATCCCTCCCTTGCCCCTCCTTGGTTCCACATCTGTAAATGTAAATGTATGTAAATGTATAGGCATTTATATAGCGCACTACTTACCCGTAGGGTCCCAAGGCGCTTCGACCGCTGCGAAACCCTTCCTGGCTTCCCTGAGAGATGGTCCCTTAATGGGTATCTCCAGGGTGAGACCAGGCATCCCCGGCGGTCTGGTGGGGCCGTTAGTGAAGATGAGGCAAGCTAATGCCCAGAGTTGCCGAGTGTGATCGCTGATCAGAGTGGGCACCGAGGTGAGAGAATTATCGAGTCCGCTGACCCTGGTCCAGAAACCTGCCGTGCCGGGAATCGAACCCTGGTCCCGGGCCGTCCTCTGCTCTCGGGCTGCCGCCTCTAACCAGCGAGCCACACTACTCACATCTGTCCAACCAACCTTTCTTTTATAATCTACCCAAAGGTCCTTTGGGATGATGATATTGAATAACGTGTCGAGGTCTCTCCATAGTAAACCTCCTAACGCTGCCATTCTACTAAGCTCTTCATACCATTTTCGTGGTTCTTCTCTTAGCCTGGGAAAGTCTTTACTGAAACTGCTAATGTCCTGCCTTGACCAGGGGACATAAACATATGCTAAATCATTTGGTGCACTGCCAGGTGGTGGCGGTATCTCCCGTAGGGGCATGATAAGTGATGGGACTTCTGTTGTGTTGGCTGTGGTGATGGAGTGGGCAAGAGAGTGAGCTACGTCAATTACTGCACATGTGTGTATTAGCTGCTTCCATTGTTGCAATTTATCTATAGCATATTTAAGCGTGTCCTGCAATTTAGACTCCTCCCATGTTATTAAATCTGAGTCTGTGAATCCGAACTTCCCTACTTCCCAATCATATTTTTCTGGTAGTTGGGCACGACTACTTGTGTTGTCTGGGTGTCGGCTTGCTTAGCATATGCTAAATGGGCCTGGGGTGCCTTGTTCATTAACTCTGCTCACGCTAAGGACAGTGTTTTCTCTAAGTACCTCCTATTCTGTGATTGTATAAAGTAGTCCACTGTTAGTAAGCCCTCTACGAGTCATTGTAGTAGTGCTTTACAATTTAAAGTATCACTCTTTAGCATTAATTTTGGCGAGTTTCGGTTGGAGGCAGAAGCTCCTCCCAGCCCTCCTCCCAAACTGCCACTTCTTTTGCTCTCTGGAGCTGACTCTGCTTCTGCCAAACACTGCTCTAATGTTGAAATGTCGTGTTCTGTGTGATGGACATATGTAAATGCATCCCATATTAGTGAGTGCCACTGTTGCTAGCTGAATGAGTCATCCTGTGATTCATCCTCAAATAATTGCTGCCACGGTCTGCCTATTAGTTTAGGTGTTTTAACCTGTTTCATAACACATTCTTTGAGTATACTGTGTTTCTTCTCGTTGTAATCTGAAGCGGCTTTGACCGCCGTTTCTCTCATTAGTTTCAGAGTACCCAGGTCTTGGATAAACTCCAATTCCGGTTTTGCAGCCTTATCTTTCAATGCTCTGCGTACAAAGGTTATGGCTGCCTCTCGTTCCCCGGGAGTTAGCTCAGTGTGTTCTGGCTCAGGTACATGCAGCGGTGAATCACCACCCAGGCATCCCAAGAGAATGTCTTCTAACAGTTGGTCTTCCACCCCTGCCCCACCTTCTACCTTCTCTTCTTCTTTAACTTGAACGCATGGGAATGCGCCTATTGTGTCTAGCTGATCTTTTCTCCATCTGCCCTCTAGTTTTGCCTGTAATACTTACTTTTTAATTTCCATAAGTTCACTGTGGACCTTTGATTTGACTGCGCTTGTTGAACGCATCTCGCTTAACACAAAGTCCCAATTATAGAAAGCCTCCCATTCCAAACTGCTAACCTTCTTTCCCTTTAAACTTAACATGTGGCGCAAGTATAACAACTTTTCCATGTCATATGTGCCATTACATGGGAACTGTAGATCCGGGTTTTTAGATGTGAGATCGTGCCACTTGTGTGTGTACATAATTGAGCTTAAGCCTCTTTTTATACCCACATTATATGCAGGTGAGTTCTTGGGTGGGGCTGGCTGAGCCGTATCTAAATTCTTTTTACTATTGATGTTTCCCATGGTTGAGTCGTGTGTAGCAGCTAGTCCTAAACGCCTTACAAATAACTGTTCAAGTATACCAGACAGATGGGTTGCAGGGTAGATTTCAACACGGTAACATGTGACACAATAGGTTGACAGAAATACTTCACATATATATTTCAGCCGCACAGTATTTGCAAGAGGGCAACAAGAAAGCCATACATCAATCACCCCAACAGGTCATGTAGTGCCACTTCACCAAAGCTGTTTCACAAGGAAGAAAGAAGCCAGATGCTGGTTGTGTGTTTGAGCCTTGACGGCCTGTGAGATAAGTAAGATAGGAAACCAGACCCTGTCTGTGGCTGTGCCACAGGGTGCTGACATTCAACAATAGAGCAATAGTGGTGAATTGCTTCGTGCAGTTCAGACAATCACATAAGACATCTAGGACACATTCTGGGGATCCTACGCGGCAGCGCTGTAGAAAGAACCCTCTGTGCAGAGAATGTGTGAGGGTCTGCTGTACTTAACCCCAAAGGAGTGAGGGGAATAACAGAAATTCTATTAAGTTTTGGAAATTTAGAGAGGTGCACCTTAATCGGTCTTTTCAGCCAATCCCTTTCCGAGGCCAGAGAGTATTATGGACGGGAGACTTAGTTGGCAATGTTGGGAAATGGGTGTGTGAGGTGAAGGTCTTTTATCAGATCTCTGTCAAGTGACGTTCTAACACCCAGATTAAATAAATAGGCTGGCAAAGGAAACCTAGAACCTAGCACCAAGCGAAAATACTCCACCTATCTAGATATATTTGGCCACTAAATAAGCCAAGCACATCACAAGTACACAATAAAAAAACGCAATGAAACCTATAATGATTGAGAAAAGAAACACTGGTGTACCAAGCGTCACACTCCCCTCTTCGTGCTGAGGAGAAACCCAAGGCACGAACCTAGAACCACTCTGGAGCTAGGTGGACGTCTCCAGTGGGAGGGTGGAGGCGAAACCCAGGCAGGGCGATGGGCGTCAGCCAAAGAACCAGTAGCGCCCGGGGCGTTCCTCATAAATGCCAAAATATTAGGCCAGCGGCGCATGGGCGATGGTGCTGGACCCAAGTCAGAGCTCATGAGAACAAATAAAATCATGATCAACAAATACACAGTAGAAACAAAATCTAGTAGCCAACCTGGCCACTTGTATCGCGATACCTAACAGGCACAAACACTATGTGCCAATCTGGGAAGCGAAACTGCCATGTCCTAAAGCGGCGTGCTACCTGCTACCACCCACAAGGGAGCAAAAACTGCCACAACTCAACAATGAAGGGCCAACTGCTACAACCAATACTGGAGGATGAAAATCCCCCCTCAAGTATACTCACCGGGCTTCGTCCAGTCTGTTAGAGCAAACCGACGTCCACTGCAGCCAATGGGAATGGTCTGGCGAGGGCGTCCCGCACTCCCAGCGGCTGCTGACTCTATGCGGCGGGGGGGCGAGGGGGGTTGCAGACCTTCGCCCTCAATGGCAGGCCAAGGGCCTACTGATACCAAAATCACCAAAGAGTTACTGCCAGCCAGGAAATCTTCAGAAGAAGACCGTCACCAGCCAACCAGGGAACGCAGGAGACCAAGGCCAGACCCTATAGAATAAAAAAAAATTATGTGAGAAAAGGCAGCAGACCACAGGTAGCAATGACAGAGGAGAACACACGCCCGTGGCACAGGAACGAAGAAAGGTCAACAGCGCAGAGAGCGAGAGAGAGAGCTAGACAGGAGTTACCTCCTAGGCAGTGTGCTGACAAAAACAAAAATAAACCATCAGAGCCAATAACAGCAGAATGAAGAAAGCGATCAGAAAAGGGACCACAAAAGACATGGAGTCTGAACAGGCCGTGTAAATATCCACAGGACACAGGCACACTGGGTAAGACATAGAGAGCCAAGAACAAGAAGAGTCAGAAGAGGCAGAAACACAACGCAAGTGTGCCGAGAGCGAAAAGAGCAGGATCACACCAAAGACAACAGAGGGGCTACAAACAGACCATCCACCGGATCCGACCCTTCCAGCAACTATAGAGGCCCGGGAGAGATAAACAAACAGAACGTTGTCACCTCAAATCCCCGCCCTCAGAAGGGTGCCAAAGGGTCCGATCACCAGTGTCCGCTGATGTAGCCAGTCAGTTGTAATGGGTCCGAATTCTCTCCACCAAATGTAGAAGCTCAGTATTTAACTGTGAAAATAAAAGGTCAATGACAACACTGAAATAAACAAATCGCTCTCAGCACATTTGTTTGCAAGATTTATTGGGAACCCAATCAGAATGCAATCACAATGCAATATACGTGCGGCACGGAGACCTCAGCAAAGATTAAATCCAGATCTGTTGTCTGGGTGTGGGTGTTTGATTGGTTCAGATGCTCCGTCCATCACCACCCCCTTTTGTACCACTTTGTTCACAATAAGTTTGCAGGGTATGCTCAGACGTGAGTCCCATGCTCATTTTGCCACTGGATTCAAGCAAGCCTGGCTGAAGACGGCTGAAATGCCAGAAACCGGTCCTAGGAAACATGTTTCCGGTCCAGGGAAGGTATGGCTTGGCAGTTCGGGCTGGACTGTTCCCATGAGGTACAGGGTCAGACTGATTTGCATATTGCCATGTCTGAACTCGGGTGGCAGTGTGGGCTAAAGAACCGTGATAGATTAAACCCAGATCTGTTGACTGGGTGTGAGTGTTTGATTGGTTCAGATGCTCCATCCATCACCACCCCCTTTTGTAAAGAACTTTCTGGAAGAGCAGTCCAGGGTAATGGGGAACTCAATACTGCTTGGAGGCGATTTAAACTGTGTGGCTGACCTCGTGATGGATAGGTTACACCCACCACTGCGAGACGCACCAGTTCCATGGGCGCCTTGATGCCTGCCTGTGCTCTATTGAGAACCATGGGATGGTACAGGATTTTGAATACTTAACAAGAACACTCTTGGATTATAATAATCTGGTGCTGCTGCACCTGAACTGGGAGATGGCACAAGATTTATTGGGAACCCAATCAGAATGCAATCACAATGCAATATACGTGCAGCACGGAGACCTCAGCAAAGCTTACTGAGTGCCCAATTGGCATGACAGTGCAGAGACATTTTATAGGCTCAAGCCCTAGAGGATGGTCATCATAGCATACGTAACCTAGATCAGACTATGTCCTGCTGGACCAATCAATGAAGGGCAACTGTGGCATGATACCCTTTTAAGGCTCGAAGTATGTCTATACCCTGGTGTTGCTGCCCACGTGTCATCTAGAAGAGCAGATTTGGGCTTTCCCCTAAAGGTGAAATCTGTGCCTCCGGTATACGTTGACTAGGCACATACGTGACCGGCCAGGCCAGCAGGTCATGTCGACATGATTTACTGAAAATGTGAGGTTTTGCAATAGCTAGCTGGAAGCTGGCATGTTTGCTCTCTGAAAGCCTTGCGTTGCTTTGCACGTTGCAGCTGACTGACACACAAAATGGAGTGTGCAACCATTTTGTGAATTCCTGCTGGTGTCAATTCTTTAGTATCTCAAAGAAGACTATAGGCCTGAAAACATATGTATTTGGTATCATAGAAATGTCCGCTTCGTCAATAGGCATGCCAGATTTCAAACTCACGACATGCATATCCCAGCAGACACGTGGTGAATGTTAACTCACCAGAACTACCTGGAAAACTGCAACGGGAGCCTATTCCAGCGG